>NC_056743.1:1629398952-1629506452 GCF_019279795.1 Protopterus annectens | reverse complement strand
TCCTCACTGCTGCAGTAGCCTTTAGGCTATATGAGTTGTGTCCTGCCCAAGAGACAATAACTGGCCAGCTTCAAAAGGTTTGGCTTCCTCCCCTACATTCATTCTGACTAGTGAGTGATCACCTCTGTGGAGGAAAATCAGCAATCTAAGTGTAGCTTTCTCCATGACTTTCTTGCCCATAAGAAAGAGGTAGCACACTCATCCTGAAATTCAAAAGATACAACACTGTCAAAAACAGTTTGTATCCCTGTGAGTAAGTGCAACTTACACAACTGTACTGTGTCCATCATAGTGCTGCAGTAGCCTTTCAGCTATACATTACCATGCATCACCAACTTGAGAGGAGGAAGGATATGAATCCAGGAGCCCCTGTAGAATGGTCCTAGCAAAGCCTCTCTTGGACATAGAAGAGGAAACCAGTTTGTATTGTTTGTAAAAGTATGTACAGAGGACTATGTAGTTGTCTGTAAAAATACATCTAGATTCCCCCACCCCAACAACCATGGTCCCATCAGTGATTATGTACCACTGGTGCTGAAATATTTGTGTGCCATCTTAGAAGCCAAAACTCTAGCAGAATCGGCCTTTATACTACTAGTTTAACTTGGTGGGTATAACAAAAAGCAATAGCTGAGTGCAACCATCTTATAATAGTCTGTTCTGCGGTAGGGTGCCCTGTATTTATCCCATTGTAAGAACTAAATAACTGATTTACTTTTCTAGAGGACTTAGTTCTGTCAAGATATTACTTGAGTTATCTCTGCACATCCAGATGATGTAGAATTTGTTCTCCATGTTTCTTAAGATCTGGATAGAGGACTGGGAGACTGATGGATTGAGTGAAACTAAACTCTGAAACCACTTTGGGCAAGAAACAGGGATTTGTTCTTAATGAGACCTATGCCATGGGGAAAAAACAGGTAGGGCTCAACCCCCATGAGAGCTTGCAACTTTGATACTCTTCTTGCAGATGTCAGAGCAATGGAAAGAACAGTGTTCCATGTAATGAACCTCACATTTTCCTGATGAGTGGGTTCAAACTGGGGCATAGTTAACTTTCCAGCACAACATTAAGATCCCACGAAGGAGTGACCTCTTTATGAGAAGGTCTTAGGTGTAAAACTCCCTTGAAAAAATATTTCACTAAAATCAGAGAAGAAAGAGGAGGATCCATGGACAGACATGCTGAAATGGCTGCAAGAGGTACCTTGATAGAGGAAAAACAGGTGCCAAAGGATAGTAACTCACATAAATATTTCACAACCAGTGGGACATAATCCCTACTAGGACCGTGGTTATTGTTTAGGCACCAACCAGAAAATCTTTTCCACTTACCAGTATTGGATTTTCCAGTAGCAGGCTTACTTGTCTTCTTTAGTACCTGTTGCAAATCATCATGAGAAAATGCCTAAAAGGAATTAGAATTAAATCATCCTTGCAGATAGTTGAAGATGTTTGAGAATGGGGTGTGTCAAACTCCCTTTGTCTTGTGTGAGTAGGTCCAGTCTGATAGGAAGCCTGTTGCAATTGCTCTTGGCCAGTTTCATAAGAGGGAGAAACAATGTAATCTGAGTTAAAAGAAAGTCACCACAATGATCTTTGGGAGTCATTCTGAATCTCCAGAATTAACATGGATAGTTGTGGAAAGGCATAAAGGAACAATCCTGACCATAGAAAATAAAATACATCTGTTCTCTACTCTTGTATGCAGGGACCCCTGGAGCAGAATTTGTTCAGTTTTAAAACGAGGCATCTGAGCTGCTGCCTAAAACTAGAGCAACTTCTGGAAGACCCCCTTGGTTCAATATCTATTCATGAGGGACTGTCCTGGACTGTCTCAGATTGTTTGCCACTGTTTTTTGCTCTGACTGCATGTAAGTTACTTGTAGAGTTAAGGAATGCTGAAGAGCCAACTCCGAAGCCATCATAGCCAGCCTGAACAGAGAGTAAGATAATGTGTCCCTGGTTTGTTTATGTATCAGAGAACAGTGATGTTGTCTATAATTACCTGTAGAGATCCTGGGTACCACAAGTGATGATGAGAATTCAAGCATGAATCATAGCCAACATTTCTTTGACATTTATGTGCTTTGGTCTTTCTGAAGAATTCCACGGGCTTTGCACCTTTACCTCCATTAAAACTGTTCCCATGCAAAATCTGATGCATCTGTGGTTACAGATTGGTTTGCGGTTTGAACGGAGACCTGGGTTTGTTTGTATTTGATGTTTCCACTAATGCAGTTTCAAATCCCAAAATTGGAATCTGAAGTTCCAGGGTATGCAAATGTTGGGTCCATGCAATTTTTTGAAACAAGTGAATTTTTCTCATATGTAACCTTGCAGAGACAATCATGAAAATCATTGAAGCCATGAACCCTAAAATCCTGAAAACTTCTCTTGCAGAAGGTTGAAACTGATTGGACAGCTTCAGGAAAGTTTCCAGATAAAAATTCACCTTATCTTGTCTCAAAAAGGCTGGTTTTTGAGAAGTTTCTATAAGGTAACCCAAAAAGTTAACTTCTGAAATTTGATCTGGAATCTCAGACTGATCAGAAGAGACAAAACACATTCTAGGGGCTTTTGACATCTGGGAAAAGACTTTAAAGATAAGTAAGTTAGAAATTCAGTCTGCAAAGAACTATGACTAGAGTTAGACACTTTGTAAACACCTTGGGAGTTGTCAACAACACAAAGGGTAATGCAGAGAACTGATAATGTGACACAGAGAAACAGAATCTGAGAAATTTTTAGAAGCCTGTGACTATGGGAATGTGGCGATATGCATTCTTTAGATATAATGTTACCATAAACTCCCTTGGTGGATGAAAGGTAACAGATTCAGAAGGGTCAGCATCTTGAATTTTGGTACTTTCCCAAATTGATTTTAGATGGGAAAGATCTAGAACCGGTCCCCGAAAAAAGGCTCTTTCTTTGGTACCAGAAACATTCTGGAAATTAATCCTTTACTCCTTTGATCTAAAAGCACTGGTTCTATGACTCAAAGTGTCAGTAAATGTTGAGGAGCATGAGGAAAAATATGTTTAGTTTGGAGGGTGGGGAAAAACTCCTGAAAGTAGGTATTTGTATCCAGTGCCAACTGCAACCCTCCTGAACTCCTCTTAGCACCCAAGAGTCTGAAAAAATCTGTTATGAAAGGGAAATATAAAAAACAGTTTCTAGGTTAGAGTCCAAAATGCAGGGGCAGTTGGGGTATAGAAATGGCAAAAATACAGCCATAGTCATTCATTCTGAAGTAGTAGTCTGTCCCTCTTTTGGAAAAGATCCTTGCTTCTTCTTGTTCCCTTATGCCATCTCTTTCTATTTCCCTGTTTGGCTTAAGAAGGCAGGGATTGTTTGTTCTGCATTTGTTTAAGAAAAGAGGATGAATGAAATTTATAAGCAGGGTCTAAAGTCATAGAAACTCCCTGTAATACTCTCCCTCTCTCATCAAATCATCTGATGACCTAAGTAGCAGATGGGGCAAACAAAACCTCCTTATCTAAAGCTGAATTTAAAAGTTCAGACTTCATCTCATCATCCAACTTCTGTTCACCTTCGCATACACATTTCCTCAATGATGTAGCAATACCAGTGGACCTAGTCAAAGTATTAATGCAATCATACAGAACCTTTAAGACATTTTTCAAAACCTGAGACATATTAGAAAAACAAACTACCTCATAAGGAAGTGCAGCAGAAAATCCCTTCAAACTGTCTGCACAAAGCAAAATAAATGTCCATATATGTGCTGAATAATTAAGAATTCTGTATGCTGAAGCAGAAAAAGAAAATATTATCTTAGCAAATCTGTCCAATGACTTTCCTTCTTTGTCCACAGGGAAAGGATCTGTGGAAACTAGTTGTCTATTCTCAGCTGGAGAAGATGTAGAAATAGCTGTTGGGTCAGAACTAAGGTGGGACAGCAAATCTTTGTTAGTCTGAAAACATTTGTGACGTCTAGCTGCCTTTTTGGGAACTGAGGGTTGAGAATCAGAATTATTACAGGCAGCATTAAATACTTCCTCCAAGGGTGGCACACTATGCAGTATAGTAGTGGAATAAGGCATTTCTTCTGGTAACATATCATATCTCTTTATTTCATGGGGAACATACACCCATTCCACAAAACAGCAGATTCATCCTGGCAATTGTCTGTGAAAAGGAAAATTGCTCCAAGGGAGTTGAAAGGACCAAAATTCCTCTGAATAAGAGGACTGAGCATGGTAATCTGCAAGAGAAGAAGCCCTGTCTCTGTCTGTCAGAATCTGCTGACAATTTTTCTCAATAATTTATTTGCTGACATCATTCTTAGGTAAGGATCTCTGAGCACCAGGATTAACAGTGTGTAATAATTGCCTGGCTTAGGTAAAAAAAAATGATATTTTATAATAGTCACCATGTCTTCAGATGTACAGTGTTTAACCTTTTGTTTTTATAAAAAACCTTGGGTGAAGACCTACTTCTGCCCCATCAAGAGGTCTCCTTCTCTGGCTATCCTGTGCAACACTTCCTGGAGCATCTCCCTGGCCCAGAGAAGAGAACAGATGCTGAGAATGTGGCTGATTCCTGGTTCATAGTGGCTGAAAGGACTTCACCCAAGGAAGCCCAAGAGGAAAGTAAGTATTCTAGGGAAAGAAATATGGCCACTACAGATTCATCAGCTGTTGGCTGAAGCATTGACTCAACCTGTGGTACTGGCAAAGATTCTTTTAGTAAGCTGCTTTTTCTTTCTATGTACAGTAGGAGATAGGACAGCAGGAGCAGGATAAATATCCATTCTGTAAGAGAGGAAGAGGTCTCAAAGCTGGTATGCGTTGCTGGAATTAGTGGGTCAGATATTACATTGCCAATAGGTGTTCACAAACAGCACAGTAACATTTAAAAAAGTACACAGTTCCCTATCAAAGTAATGCACAAGCTGGACATACAATCTTGTCGGAATTTCTTCAAAAACAAAAGTGCACTGACAGAAAAAATGGTAGGTACATTGTCATAGAGTGTATACAAGAACTGATGTCCTCATAATCATTACTGCCTGTTCAAAACACTTTACAACACTAAACTTTCTAAGAAAAATTAAAGTTTTCACAAGCAGTACATTTTTCACACAAAAATACCCCCCAAACTAGGTAAGTGCTAAAAATAGCAGTACCTGACCAGAAACGTCCAATATTCAAAAGAAAACTGAGTTTCTTAGACATGAACTAACACTTAAACCAACAAATTGAAATTATTTTTTTCTAAGGGAAACAAATTCTTGCGGAAGGGTTCCCCACTGAAGACATTTCTGCCAGAAATGAGGCTATAAGCCAGCTGTTTCTCCTGTGAGCTACTTCTTCATGAGTCAGCAAGAAGTTCTAAAGAAAGCTTTTACTGTGACTACTGAGTTCCCTTCATGGTGCTGTATAATCAGCAGTCAAAATCAAGGTGTAGGAGGGAGGTGGAGATTTGTGAACCTGCCTGTTATGCCCTGGACAGCGAGAATGATAAACAACTTTGCTTAAGATAGAAACAAGGGGACAAATTAAAGACATTATGTCTCTTGTTGAAATGTCACAAAGAAGCTGATAGAAAATGCTATTGATAGTAAAGAAAAGGGGGAAATATAAACAAAGCAATATAAATAAGTTTGCATTTAATCTCTGAAAAAAGTGGAGCTAGTCAACAACATTATTGTGAAATATGGAACAGTTTACTGGAAGACGGTAAAGAGCCATCTGATCGTTAATGGCTACAAAAGAGATCTAGGGCCATGTAGTGCACAGGAGGATTATGGAAGAAAAAATCTTTCTGAAGGAGCTCAAGGCAAGAATCACCAGCAAGGCTCATTAGATCTGACAAGTGGTTCAGTATCCATCAATCATATTGGATGCAGTGTATAAAATAGGATCATAAAAGCTACAGCTGAGTGTGAGTGTGTGTGTTTCTGTTTGCATGCCATGGGTGGGTGAAGTCTACATTAACAGTTTGCATTTTCAGGACATGGATCTGTATTTGGACTGACTGGATGGTTTTCCAAATAGGAAAACAGGAAAAGTTGTTTAACAAGAGACATCCTGTTTTCATTTCTCCCCAATAACAAGAATAAAACTGCTTATGGAATAGACTGTGAGACTGCTCTTACATGGCTGCATGAACTGTGTTTAAATCATCTAGGGTATAACCAGTCTTGAAGTGACACCCCATCCCTGTGTGTAAAAATTGGAAAAAGGAGTTGTGGATAGATGGATGAATGGACTGATGGTTTAAGCTAAGAAGATTTGTTCAAGGTTATCTGCATCATTGTATGTACTAGTTTTCTTACCTAATCTCTTCCACTATAACTCCTACAAATATTAGGGTAATATCTTGGAGTAGGCTATGATAGGTGGAAAAGCTATTCATCCACCTGCTGCTAGTTGGCATCCTTCAGATTCCAGATAAAATCAGTGGTGGAGCAAAACAAGATGTGAAAAACAACAGAGAGGATAATGGAAGAGGCCAACATAAATACAGGGTACTGAAAGAATATCCAGTACATTCAAATCCTATGAATTAATTTTCTCTAATTTTAATTCATTCATTTGTTACTCTAAATCCTGGTTCTTCAACTCTGAAGCTGAATGCACTAGTGACATAAAATTCAGCTTTCAGCTAGGAATTGCCTAATAAAACATCTTATACAGTAATTTATTAATACTGTTTCTTAGGCAAGGTTCACTCTTCGAATTGCTGTTGTACTTTCTTAATCAGTGCGCCCAGATGCTCTTAGACAATGTGTTTTTCAGCTCCTCTAGCCCACATGAAGCACATGTATTTCAATCCACAATACAATATACATTAATCTTGATGAAGATCTTTAAGACATAAAGCAGTTTTGTGAATAACAGGGCCATAAACAGTTCTCATGCTACAAAACAACTTACAGTGGCTGACATTTTTTAAATTCTCTCCAGTAAATGGTTTATGTTAAATAATCTATGTCTGGTAATGATTAACTCTACCTGATTCTTTGACTGGGAAATGCCGAAAAGGAACACAACATCTGCTATGAGCAGGCAAATGCAGAGATTGATGAGCATTGTTGAGTTTGCATTTCTTATGGACTGACACAGCAAAAATGTCAGGATTGAAAGAATCAGACAGATGACTGACGAGGTAAGTCCAATGTATGAAATTATGTTTAGTGCTGTCTCATCCTGAAACTGAAAATAATGTTCATTAGTTTTTTACTTTTTACATACCTAAATTGTACTGATTGTCATTCAGCTATATAACATTTTATGCAATGAATCTCTATACATTTTCATAACATAACATAGCTGTCTAACATTTACAGAAGTATGTAAAAGTATATGTAAGTAAACTTACCATAACAGTAGATGTTTGAATGATCACTGCAGCAGAAGCCTAAGTTAAATGGGTTATATCCTGCATAGGTATAATAGCTAACCAGCTTCAAAAGCTTCAGGGCACATTCCATGTCACTAAACAATTATAAAGCTCAATGTGAACATACACTGAGTAAAACAACCACTGAGTCATCACAGAAACTTTGAACAACATAATAAAACAATGCTCTGCATGTAATAAATAAAATGCCTTTTGCTTAATTAATAATCTATAATTTGTTACAATGTGGTAAATGTTTACTTCGATCCCATCGCAGTTCATTCATTTCTGCAGCTTTTACTTCTAACCCAAGTCATTATCCTCTCTTTAAATGTTACTGTGAACAAGAGAGAACTACTAGAGAAAGATGGTTTTGTGAACAAAGTTAATGATTTGAATAAATGCATTCTGTTAGCAAAAATTTTTGAGGAACAAAGAGCTTTAAAGGTGACATAAGCTGTAACGAGTCTATACAAGATGTTTGGTAAAGGTGTCCAAAAATGTGATTGCTATATAAGGTTTCACATCAGTCAGTGGCACTTACCAGTTGTTTGTAAATTTATCTCATGACAGGACTACTTTTTTCATTGTTTATGCTCACCAGCTAGAGGAAATGTGATGGGACGTGCTGAATTTGATTCATGTCTTCTCTAGATACATTGCCTACTGAGTAATGAGCGGTAATCCACCTTTTTAGAGACTAGAATTTCAAACATTTCCACGTAAGCATAATAAAAGTTCATGCTATATGGCATAAGCTCATAAAGTCCAAAGTATTAGAAAGATTTGCAGAAATTAATATACTGCCATAATAATATAGCAGAGGCTGCTATACTATACCCTGGCCATTTATACTAGACTGAATACATAACAGAGGTCAGTTGTCCCAGTGTTATATAAGTACCCTCTCTCTATGTTATACAGCTCCCTCCCACCATAGTCATTGCATGCATTACTTCTGTCTTCCACGTACTCACCCCATCATACCCGGAACCAAATTTATTTTTATTGAGCCTCCCCACCAAACCCAAATTTGCTTCTTGTCCTGGCTATGTCATAAATCTGTATGATATTCCCAGTTCCTTTCCTCAGAATACCAGCCCCAGCAGTACCATGTGACTGCTTGTACTCTACGTTTTAGCTCATTAAAATTACTTACTATAGTTATCCATGTTGTAAATTTGACAAGATGCATAATATATCTTTACCTGATATAAATACAGGAAGATAGAAGCTCTGTTGAATGTTTCTTGATTTAGTTGTCAATTACAGAAGTTTGCTAACAGAAATACAAGCACATGCACAATGCACATGCATTTTGTGCACAGGCATAATTGTATTTTGTTTTACTCATGACTGATTTACAGGAGCAGAAACGTACTAGGGTAAGTTATACATACAGCTCAGCTGGACAGCAAACACTAAGTTTAGCTACAGTGACAATTTGTACAGTAAGTAAGCAATGTTATTTTTTAACATCTAAAAGGGAAAAAAAAGTATTAGTACAATGCCTACAGTAGCAGCATTGTTTTAATACACTACTCATTTGTAATATTATCAAAAATTATTTTATAATTAAAAATGTAGAATTTGCATGTTCTCATTTTCAGAAATTTAATCTAATTGGCGTGTTTTAAAACCTTGGCTGAGCCTGCAGTTGGTCATGCTGTGATTAATGTTCTACCCAGGTAACTAAAATATAAATGAATAAAAATACTGTTCAGGATAAGATTAAGGTCTGCGTAAATCAACCCTGATTGTTATCAGAATAGCACCCCTTCAGATTAATAGTGTCTTTGCTACACTCTGTTATTTCTAAGGGCGGAGTGTAAAATCACAATAGGCTCTCTAGCAAACTCCATACTTTTAAAACTTGACAATGGAGAGTGCCACTTGTGTAATGGTCATTAGGAAGCCTGGTTTTGACCATCCATCCTTCTGGATATAATGCTTTGAGCAAGTACTTACTTGAATCTCTCTCTGTATCTGTATATCTATCTATCTATATATATATATATATATATATATATATATATATATATATATATATATATATATATATATATACATGTAGTCAGAGGTTTCTATTCATTGTCTTCCATTATGATTTCCATACTTCTCTGATTATCATTTGGAAAATCCAGCACATGGCTGCGGACCAGAACATCACTCCTTCTGTGACCATGGCATCAATCATTAAGTTTGTTTGGAGTTAAGATGCTGGTCATCAAAGATCAGTTATTTCAGATAATAGCACTGGACTATAAGGTTAGCTAGTGCGTTGAACCTGATGCACATGCCTTATATGGATATATGCCCATTGCCTAATTAGCAGTTTAAAGGGCCTCTTATTGGAACAATGTGACTGGGATGCTAGTGTTTATTGTGATTGTCTCTAGGCACTGCATATTGAAATAGGGTAAAATGTCATATGGACAGCAATGCATATTTTGTAATGGCTTACCATTTACATACATATGAATATCAAGCTTCAGTAAGCGGAGTTGTTATAATAAATTTTGATCAGAAATAGCACGTCTCAAAGAAAACTTTCTATCTCACAAACAAAACGTTATATGAGAAGGTTTGAAACAACATTTACAGCAACAAAACTATTAATCAAAAACTTATATTTAGAGAGGTAATGATTTCAAAACCACAAAAATTAATTATATGCTTCAAATTCAACATTTTTGTACCCTTCTAATAAAAATTTTTCCAGATTGTTATACCTTCAGATATTCTAATTGCTAGACTCACTGCATCGTTAACAAAACTGCATAGTTGCCAGTTTTCCAATTATGTCCAATGAGCCACCACTGCAGGCTTTATTTTGAATATATGTAGAGAAACACATACATTTTGTTTATGTTTTTAACTGTATTTGCTAACAACTCTAAACATCATTCAAGCCATAGAAATGCTATCTGTGGCAGCCTTGTTCAGATCCATGAGTTTCAGATGACACTACAGACAAATGTATCTTACAACTATTGTTTATTTATGTATGTATGTATTTAATTGACGTGATTACGCTATTATATTCAGAAAAAGGCAACTCAGTTAATTGCCAGAGTTGTTTGAGATTCAACCTTATCAAATTTTAAGAGCACTCCTGTTTAAGTTTTTAAGGTTGGATCCTGGGCTAGACAATAAAATCTACCAGTATTGATCAATAAACAACAGCAGCAGAAAGAATTTCTTTCTGCCTGCTGTTTATACTGATAAAGTGTCCCCAACTTCCTGTTGCTAGAATAACAGGATGTGTATCGGCCTGCATTTTTCTGAAGAATACAAGCCTAAAACATGCATGTCACTATTTTAGTAATGCAATCCTTAGTAATTTGTTCAAGGACTTTAGGAAGAATAGACCAAATATATAAGGCAAAAATCTGGACATTCTGTAAAAATCGGGACAGTTTAGAGCATGACAAGGTGAGTGTAAACAGAAGGGACTGTGTTACATTGCCTTTTTGACAGTGCTCACTAAGTTTTTTTATGGCTTTGCAAGCTAGTAAAACACTTAGTGCATTTTCTTTTTTTTTTCTTTTTTTACTTTAACTAGTAGTATATGGAGCAGGTAAAAGCTCCATGCACTACAAAGAATTATGATTGTGTGTCTAATCCTAACTTATTAGCTTCGCTCTCAAGGGTAATTTCTTGGCATCCATGTCTCAACCACATAAGTCATTTAAGACTGGCAACTCAATTATAATATTCTGTAATGCATTTTGATAAACAGGTTGGTGGGATGGACACCAGACCCTTTTCAGCTTTGACCTGGTCCTAGTGAACAACCATGCAAATTGCATACAAAACATAATTTGTAACAATGTACTTGTTTATAGTACATTGGAGAATGTTACAGGGCAAATGTTTACAGTACAGATATAGGCTGAATGGACTTTAGAGAATGTGTACAGTTAAATTTGGTAAGCACTTGGAAAACTAAGCACTTGGAATACTAAGTGCTTCAGCAGTGAAGATGAAATAGAAAAAAAATTAAATATTGTAGAGCATTTATTTACAATTAGTATTCATTTTATGAAGATTGTCAGAAACAATACATGTAGCAGTGGCATTGAGTGTAACATAACCTTTATTTAATTTTCAAAGTCAAAGTAAACTTTATTTTCATTTAGCCTACACAAGTGTGACCGTGTGCTCACTCATCTTGCCCATTTGTTTAAACTTGGACAGGTTGTTAGTTCGACAACAGAGTGGATAACCTTCTTGCCTAGTACATGTTAAATTTGCATGCGAACTCTTGTTTTCTGCATGTCATGACCAATAACTCTGGATATAGCCCATCTCCTTATTAGTATTGAGCTTATAGCCTACATGGCTATTGTAAACTGCGCCACCCACGTGGAATGAGACCGAGCATTCTGTCTTGAGTTTTTTTTTTTTACTCTAATTACAGCCCTGCAAGCGAACACTTGTTCCTGCAAGTATATGACTGTGAATTTGACCAACTTAAAGTTCTCAGCGATTTTACAGCCGAATCGGCTATTTGCAACCATGCCACCCACGTGGAGCAAGTCGAAACAGTCCATTGGGTCTTACAATATTTACAGCCATGCAGGCTAATACCCTTTCCTAAAGGCATATGATTGTTGCGACTGTGAATGTGATACTTTTAAAGTGATTAATGCTTGTACAGCTGAAACGGCTTTTTACAACTACGCCACCCACGAGGAGCTAATCTGAATCCCCTGGGAAACCCTATTTTAGGCTCACAACCAGGTATGACTGGAAGTGAACATGCTTCACCCGAGATGCTTGACTGAGTGTACTGTAGTCGCTTATTTCGTCCTATTAACAGCCTGTAACAGCGGTTTGTAGTAGTACCACCATTCTGACTCCTGTTTGAACGTGCCTAAGCTCATATTCTTCCTTTAATTGTTCACTTTACATACGCAGCATTTACTAACTACCTCTATATTAAATTTTAAAACGGGTAACTACATGCTGCTCACTAAATCTGCAAAGTCTTTTGGGACCTGGCACATGATAAAGCTGCTCTATTTAAGCAGCTTCCAGGGAATACTGTCCCCAAGATTTTTAAGGAAATTCATGCTGCACTGCTTGCCAGACAAATATCCCTAGGGAGTGGGGACCCCCACATTTAATGCTTAGCTTGCACCTACAGGCCATTAGTGGAATAACATATATCCTATTTTGCCTGGACTGCTTAAATGTTGACCTTATTCACTGTATTTTTTTGTTCCTTTGCAACTATCCTGAATGCTAGACCTTTGATTTTTTAGAGACATGCTTAGAATGACTAAATGTATGTATCTACCTCATACTTAAATGTGAATGTTGTATTGTTGTATTTGCAACTACCATGAAGGCTATTCTTTTGATATGCTAGTGACATGCTTAGATTGCCTAAATATATGTACCTACCTCATATTTAAATGTGAATGTTTGAAATGTTGCATTTGTTACTGCTAGCTTATACTACTTATATATATGCTGAATGCTAACTTTTCTGTTCTGTATATTTGTCTCCCTTTCTCCCCAAAGTACCCAGCTCAACTTTCTCCTGCTCCTAATATAACCACTACCTACCTGGTGAGATAAGAATCCCATCCAAAGTCCAGCGACCTCATCTACCAGCTTCTTTCCTCTGCACCCTCTATCAAGGAAGAAAGAAAGTATGTTATTGGCTAAGTCCACATTGTAAATCAGACCCCTGTCTACTACTTGCATCATGGCTCCAAAGTTCGCAGTGAGCTTGAGCAGCCAGCTTCCCTTTGCCCCTCCTCTCCATCTACCCAACAGCCAACTCACCTCTACCACTTACCTAAACCCTCTCTTACTATACATCTCTTCTACCACTATTCTACACCAGTTAGCTCCCTTACACACTTACCTACAATGCCAGATCTGCCCACTAGGTGGCACCCTTATCCTATCCATCTTTCACTGCCTCTCTCTGTTCTGTCTCTGTAATTTCAACTAATTTCTTATGTCCTTGACCTGATCCTCTTCATACTCACCTTGTGCCCTTTCAGTACTTTACCCCTCTGGCTCTCCTTTTAGGTAGACTCCTGTACCATCTCAGACCTTCTCCACTCAGGCCATACCTTTCTAACATGTAGCTAACTGCATTGCTGATAGTTTCCTCTCTAACTTCTATTCCTCTTGTCTCTACCCGCTCCGTTCGCCCTGCAGGCTCACTCTGCTCCCCTACCCTACCCCCAATTTCCACACACCCCCACTACATCTACATTTATACCCATTTAACCACTCTTACTTCCTCTCCAACCTCGAAACTCCACCCCTTCCTCTTCCTAGCTCCTCCCACTTTCATACAACTCTTACTTCACAGCCATCCCTCCTCCTTACTCAACACCACTACATTGCTTATCAAAACCCTAACATGCTTAAAAAATACTCATCCTTCCCAGTTCAACTACTACTCCTCCTGAACCTTACCTACATCTACTATCTTACCCAACCTTATCCCATCACCCACTCACCACTCTTACACACAACCTGCCCTCTCCATACTTCACAATCCAACTTCTTCAACTCGATCTCCCCTGAATTATATCCCTTCAACAACAACCTATGTTTTCATTTCAAACTATTCCCCCTTCTTAAAACCTCATCAACCACTTTACCCTCCATACCTCCCACTAATCTTTCAACTTATATCTCTCAATTAAAACAATCCAAATACCTCCACTACTTAACTCAACTTCTAACTTCCATATTTTTATCTGGTGATATACACCCTAACCCAGGCCCAACCCCCTCCTCCTCAATAACTAAATCCATCCTACTTGCATTTTTAATGCACAAAGCTTAGCTAACTAAATTCCAAATCTCCATGCCTGGCTACTCCATAACAAACCAGACATCCTAGCTATTTCTGAAACCTGGCTAAAACCTCATGTAAAAAACAAAGAGATAGTACCACCCAATTACTCTATCATCAGAACAGACAGAACCCATAAAAAAGGTGGTGGAGTGACTCTAATCTACTCTTCCTCCCTATCCATAACACCCTATAATAAAGCCATTCCAAAGTTTGCTAATGCAGAATTAATACTAGCTCATCTTCAGCTAAACAAACATAAATTTATATACATTGCCTCTCTTTACATTCCCCCTGGAGACAATGTCCCAATACTCAAAGAAATCCTCTCCTGGCTATCAACTAATATCTGTAATGAAACTATAATCATGGGAGACACCAATATTAATTGGTCCTCCATTCAGTCCCCTACTCACCCCCTCAACATCAACCTATACAACTACTCTCAACTCATCAACTCCATAACTAGGCCATCCAAAGACTTCACTAGTGGCAACATTTTAGACTGGATTCTAGTCTCCCACCCCCACAACTATCCTGACAGTGGAACCCTCCCTGACTCCCTCAGTGACCACCTTCCCATCTTCACTAGACGTCTTCCTTCTCCTTTACTAGCTACTCATACTTACTTAACTACCCGATGCCAAAGAAACTTTAACCCAGATGCTTTCTCTGACACCCTTAAATCACTTAACTGGTACATTCTAAAAACTCTACCACTTGAAAATGCAATAACTCACTTTAATACTACCTTCCTACATCTCCTAAATATTCATGCTCCCTTAATAACCAAAAGAATAAAAAGGAAAGGCACCCCCTGGTTAACCAAAAGTACACTAGCCACCATGCGACTTAGAGATAAAGCCTGGACACAATACCAGAGGAACAAATCTACATCTAACCTCAATGAATACAAAACTCTTCATAACTCAGTTAAAAAGCTTATCTCAGCAGACCATTGAAACTACTTTGTCCAACTTCAAAGCAACCATAAAACCAACCCACAAAAGTTCTGGAGAGGTATAACTACCCTCTTAAAACCTGGTACTACAGAAAACCCTAACCCCTCCCCAAATGTACAAGACTCTGATCTTGCTACCCAATTCAATTCTTTCTTCATTGACTCTATTTCCAAACTTACCTCTTCTTTTTCAGATAACAATCCACCTCCTACCTCCACTTCTCCTCACCCAATTCCCCCACCAACTTCTCTCCCTCATTCCTCACCCTCTCACCCTCTTCATTTTTCATTGAACCTATTCCTACTTCTACTATAAGACAACTCCTGCAGAAACTAAAACCATGCACCAATGCCCCTGATAACATTCCCTCATATTTCCTCAGCATAGCTGCCAAAGCCATTGCCCTCCCTATCAGTATCCTAATCAACCGTTCTATCCAAGAAGGTCTTGTTCCTCAAATCTGGAAAAAGCTTACATCATTCCTCTGCATAAAGGTGGAACTAATACTAATATTTCCATTTTTCCGTCCCATCGCCATCCTCTCTCCCATTTCTAAACTCCTAGAGAAATGTATCCACCTTCAACTCCTCCCCATCTCTTGGACAACAACCTATTAACTCCTACCCAACACGGATTCAGACCCCATCATAGCACTATGACTGCCCTCCTTTCCTTCCTTGAAACTGTGAATAAAGCTAGAGATTCTGGCTTCACTGTATCTACCATCCTTCTCGATCTCTCTAAGGCCTTCGACACTATCTCTCATAACCTACTTCTTACTAAACTAGCTAACCTAAACCTCTCACCCTCTTCCCTCAAATGGTTTACCAGCTATCTCTCCAATAGGCAACAAGCTGTCAAATGAAAAAAGGCCACCTCCTCCTTCCTCATCACCCCCACAGGTGTCCCACAAGGTTCCATACTGGGCCCCCTCCTCTTCAACATTTTCATTAATGACTTTTACCGCTCTATCCCTCTTGCTAACATTATCCGATATGCAGATGATTCCACAATCATCTGTGCTGCCCCATCCATCCCAACTCTTTTAAAACTAACTCAAGATGCCTTCTCTACCACAGAACAATGGATGAAAGACAACCATCTAGCACTCAATGCTGCTAAAAGTAAACTTATTATTTTAACTCCTCTAAAACTAAGAATTTTGATCGAAATTTATTCTCCATCACCAGCCAAAATACACCTCTTGAGCTGGTATCTGAAATCAATTTACTAGGAGTTCAAATCGATGACATGCTCAAATTCAACTCCCATCTACTACTAAACATAAAAAAAACCACCAAAAACTTGGTATGCTCTACCGACACAATCGGTTCCTCACCTCAACTACTAAACTTACTCGCTCTACTACATTTCTCTTACCCTCCCTTCTCTATGGAGCCCCTCTTCTAAGAAACCTACAATCATCTCTCAAAACCAAACTGTCCTCTTGTTACAATAAAATCTCCAGATTTGCCACTAGCAACAAATCATCAACCCATCACTGTGAATCTTTCCACAAACTCAACTGGCTAGAGCTACCAAACTACCTCTCCTACACTCAGCTCACCTATGCTCATAAACTCATTTTCCAGCCATCTCTCTGTCCCTCCCTCTCCACTACCTTTAAAATGCACCACACACAAAGACTTCTCAGATCTACCAATCAAAACCTAATAGAAGTTTACAGACCCCTTCGCCCCCCCAGGACAAAACCTCCTCTCATTTTCCCTAGCACGCCTATGGAACTCCCTCCCTCCCTCCATTCGTACCATCACTAGCCTCCCGTCCTTTAAAAAATCACTCCACTCTCATCTAACTTCCACATGGGAATGCTCCTACTCCCATCCCTCATAACCTACACTTTACTTCAACACTCTTTCCCTTCCTTCTCTCACATCCCAGGTAACAAATTCTTGCTTGCTTCTATTATACAACTCCTTACTAGTATCTAGCAATTCCCTACCCTACTGCATCTAACTACCTATCCTCAATCCAACTAGAGAAGAAAAAAAAATCATACTTTTGACATTATTACATTTGATTGAAATGCTTTTGATCAGTCTGTTTTACCTCTGAAATCTTCATGCAATCTATGTGTGTATATTAATCTTAGTTTGTTTACCTCTGTAATCTTCTTGCAATCTATGTGTGTATATTAACCTTTGTGTAATCTGTATGAGGAGCTTTTCTCTCCAGGACTCCATTGAAAACGGGTTCTTCAGGCCCAGTGGACTATCTTGGTTAAACAACTGCAAATAAAATAAAATAAAAATAAAGTGCAGTCTAAATGAAATTGTGTGCATCAAGCTCGAATTGAGAAGACATACATACATACAATAACACATACAATGGATGTATATTCATCATTTCAAATTAGACGGGTTATTCAACCTACATATTACCACAGATTACCTTATCTATAATTTTCAGCAGATGAATGATTTCCCATTATAGCAATAACCCACGCCTGGGTGTGGGTAATGCTGGATTTACCCACGGTTGGTGTGGTTTGGTCACGGGGGCGAAGCCAGAGTGGCCAAACAAAGACAACTGTGGGTAAATCCAGCATTACCCACACCCAGAAGTGGGTTATTGCTATTATACAATGACATTATTTAAGAAAAAAAATAATTACTTTTCTTAAATAATGGCATTGTATAATGCCTCCTTGCTGCCCTTCCGCAGCTGTCTGGTATTCTGCGGCAGTTCTGATGTACTGCGCATGCGTATACTTACGCAGTACATCAGAGCTGTGGGCAAAAGCAACGGAGAAAGCAAGATCTCTGTTTGCTTTTTAAAGTATCTCGCTATGTTAAACGAGTTTAACATAGCAAGACAGCTTTAAAAAAGCAACAGAGAATCTCCGTTGCTTTTTTTATAGTTGTCTTGCTATGTTAAACCCATTTAACATAGCGAGACAGTTTTGAAAAAAGCAACGGAGAAAGCAAGATCTCTGTTGCTTTTTAAAGTGTCTCGCTATGTTAAATGGGTTTAACATAGCGAGACAGCTTTAAAAAAAACAGCGGAGATGCTCCGTTGCTTTTTTTAAAGCTGTCTCGCTATGTTAAACTCATTTAACATAGCAAGACAGGTTGTAAAAAGCAACGGAGATCTTGCGTTCTCCGTTGCTTTAAAAAAAAAAAGTTATACTAATGGAAAAAGTCCAGGCGACTGGACCTTTTTCCATTACTATAACTCTGATTTACAACGTGCACGCTGACCAATCAGCATGCACATTTTGGAATATTAATGGGGGGTCATTGTATAATGCACAAGTTCCTATTGCACTGTGTGATTCTCACATGAATAAGAGGATCTAGTTATTGCACATTCATTGCCATCTATGTATTGTTAATGCTTAGAATCCAAACTGTCTTTCATTTATTTGCACTAAAAGAGTTGGCTGTCCCATATCTTGTCAGTGTCCAGCTTCCCGGAAATTACTGCCAGAGTTCAAAAGTCTTACTACCTGAGGGAAGAAGCTTGTTCTGAACCTAGACATTTTACTGCGCACGCTACGGTATCTTCTGCTGGACAACAAGCATGTGAACAGCTAATGAGTAAGGTGTGTAAGATCCCTGATTATTTTTGTAGCTCTGTTGTGACATTGTGCTGTGTATAACTCCTGTAGTGCTGGAAGTTTGGAACCTGTTATCTTCTCTGCCACTTTCACTATCCTTTGTAGGGCTTTTTGGTCTGCAACCGAGCTGTTCTGGTACCACACTGAAATGTTACACATTAGGATCATCATATTTATACTTTTAAACAAATGTTAATGATCACAGCTGTTTCCAGAAACAACCAGTTTACCAGTATGATCTGGGGACCTTAGAAACAAAAAAGGAACAGGAAGGGAATAGTTTCACAAAATCATGAAATTAAGGTAAGGCACTCTTCGAAGTAATATTTACAGTATGAAAAGGATATCAGACAATGACACAGCAATACTCCACAGGTTGGGTAGGGGGATAATAGTTTAAAACTTGATTTCAGAAAATACAAAAAATGCAGGAAGAACATATTTTGCAGAATCATTAAATGAAAGTAAAGCACACTTAGAGATAATGTTCAGAGTATGATTAAGGATAAGAGACAGTGACATGGCACTGCTGCAAAGGTGGGGTCAGGGAACAGGCATTTTGAAATCTAATTTTTCTCATTTTATATGAGGCCATATAGAGACACAAAGCACATTCAGCTGTTTCATTTAAAGGAACACTGATGCTGTTGAGTGAGTTCCGCATGTAGACCATGTCTTCTATTAAAGATACACAAAACCTATGCTATTTTTGTAGTCATTAGATTAAGTGTTATCTTGGTGTTGATGATTTAACTCACTTTAAAACACAACACATACTAAGCTGTCAAGTTAAGTCTTCTAGAACTGACACAGTTAAAAATGAGACACAACAATAATATAGCAATAACCCACGCCTGGGTGTGGGTAATGCTGGATTTACCCACGGTTGGTGTGGTTTGGTCCCGAGGGCGAAGCCCGAGGGACCAAACAAAGACAACCGTGAGTAAATTCACCATTACCCACACCCAGAAGTGGGTTATTGCTATTATACAATGCCATTATTTAAGAAAAGAAATAATTACTTTTCTTAAATAATGGCATTGTATAATGCCTCTTTGCTGCCCTTCCGCAGCTGTCTGGTGTTCCGCGGCAGTTCTGATGTACTGCGCATGCCTACGTAGTACATCAGAGTTGTGGGCAAAAGCAACGGAGAACGCAAGTTCTCCGTTGTTATTGCTGTGTTAAATGGGTTTAACATATGAGACAGCTTTAAAATAAGCAACGGAGATCTCCGCTGCTTATTTTAGCTGTCTCGCTATGTTAAACTCATTTAACACAGCGAGACAAGTTTAAAGCAACGGAGATCGCAAGATCTCCGTTGCTTTACATTGTGTCGCTATGTTAAAGGAGTTTAACATAGCGAGACAGCTTTAAAAAGCAACGGAGATCTCCGCTGTTTTTAATCTGTGTCGCTATGTTAAACTCTTTAACATAGCGAGATTAGTGTTTATACTAACGGAAAAAGTCCGGGCGACCGGACCTTTTTCCGTTAGTATATTGAGGGATTTACAACGGGCACGCTGGTTGGGCTGGCCAATCAGCGTGCACGTTTTTAGGGTAGGCATTGTATAATGGGTCTTTTTTACCCTGCAGGAGGTTGTTAAATAAACCAACACTAATTCTATAAAGTGAAACAGAAAGGTATTTTTGAATCAGAATGTATCAATATCTTAATGGATACATTCTGTCACTATAATGCCTTTCCTCCATTCCACTCCACTATTGACCCATCCTGTGCTAATCATTCATTGGCTATTGTATAGTCAAAGGGTTATGTAACATTCAATAACATTAACTCATAGTGGACAATAATGGATTATAATATATCGCAGCTGTGCAGCATTTTAGGCCTAACTCTTTAACAAGTAGTGCATTTTATTAGTGGAATTTTTTAGTCGGTTCTAATCTGCAATATGCTCACATCTGAAATTACTCAATCCATTCTGAAGTTGTCCAAAGTTCATAATTACACAAATAGGTTTTGTGATTCATCACACTAGTATCATCAACATAAAGTACAGTTGTGTAAGTTACCATGGCAATAGATGTTTGATTAGATCAATAAGATACACGGGCTGTCTCCTGACAAAGATCAGATATCTGGCCAGTATCTAAAGCTTTTGGGTGACTTCCATGCACCTGTACATCCAAAGAGGCATAAGGGCATGCTGGGTATCAAAACGGAGAGGATTCTTGCCTCACAGAAAGGGAAGGCTAGTGCCCAGATGTATTTAGTTATGTGCTAAGAGAAAAAGGCAGTGACAAGAGGAACCCCACCCTGACAGACAGATAAAGTAAAGGAAGAAGCACTAATAGCAAACTTACAAAGGAATGACAAGAAAACGGGGCAGAAGGGAGGGTGCTAATACTGCAAGAGTGATCTGTTTGAACATCTGATGTAAGTTTACTTATTACACAACAATACTGTGGTCAACATTAGATCACTGTTGCTGTAGCATTAGCTGTATGGGATGATCACCAAAGTTTAGATTGTCAGACAGGAGGAAGAAGGGGCAGAGTCCCAGGGTCTTTAGACATAGCAGAACCTGCTCTTGATCTGGAGAAGAAATAAATATTGTAATATTTAGTAAAGGTTTAAATACAAGACCAGGTAGCTACCTCTAACATACTACACCCCATTCTAGAAAATTCTAGAAGTAGCCATAGCTCTGGTAGAGTGAGTTTTGACCTTGAAAGGAATGTCCCTCCAGTGGTGGGAATAACAAAACTGTACTGCATGGGAAATCAATGTAAAAATAGTCTTCTCTGAAACTGGTTATCCCCTTTTCTTACCTTCATGGGAGATGAACAGTTAATCAGAAGTTCTAAAGTATTTTGTCTTGTCAGTCTAGTATCTGAGCTGTCTGTGAATATCTCCCTTGCTTTTGGTTCTGGAAAGAATGCATGGTGATGAATAAATTAATTTAAAGTTAATTCTGATACTACCTTATGTGTGAAGGAAAATGTTGTTCTTAAGGATACCATATCCTTATGAAAGGTGAGATAAGCTTGAATCACCGTAAAAGCTTGCAACTCAGACACTCTCCTAGCCAAAGTCAATGAAGTGAGTAACACTGTTTTCCATATCAAGAACTTTATATCAGACTGATGAGTTGGTTCAACAGGAAAAGGTGAAAGTTTTTCCTAGTAAAAATTTAAGACCACAGGGAGATACCTGTTTTCTAGGTAAAGGTAAATGAATCTAAAGTACCCATTTCCAGAAATGCATTCCTTACATAAGGGTGAAAGGGCATTCAGGAAGAAATGGCCAAAGGCTGAACTGTAATAGAGGAGTAAGAAAGGCCATATCTTACCAATCAACAAAGGTATTGAAGAACCAAAGGAGCTTCTGCCTTTCAGGGATCTTGGTTCCTTTTATGGCACCAACCAGAAAATCTCTTCCATTTGATTAAGTAAGATTTTCTAGTAGCAGATTTCCTAATCTCCTTTAAAACCTCTCGCACACCCTCAAAAATAAATAAATAAATAAAAAATACTTAAGAGGGATAAAAAAACTCTATCATCCAGGCGACCAGATAAAGAAATTGCAGAATGGAATAAATCAGAGTTCCCTCATCCTTTGAGAGTAAGTCTGTCATGTGAGGAAGTTTGTGATGATTGCCATTAGCCAGTCTGAAGAGAAGGAAGAACCACCACTGTCTGGGCCAAAAGGAACTTGAGTTCTGGAGCAGAAATTTTTCAGTGATCTGTTGTACTATAAATGGAGACAAACAGATCTACTCTGGGTATTCTCTACAGTGGATTATCTCCTAGAAAGTCCATGTCTTTTATTCATTTATGGAGGGTCTCTCTTGGTTCTTCTCAGAGTGTCTTCCACAGTATTGCACTCTTATGGAATGCAAGTAGCCTGAAGGGACAATTTGTGCTAATTGCCAATATCCAGGCTATTAAGACTAGTCTGTATAAGGTTTACACCATGTCCCCCCCCCCATTTGTTTATGTACCACATGAGAGTAATGCTGTCTGTGACTGCCAAAAAAGGCCCTTTGTCATTCTAAGGGGATCCAGTATCTGTCTGCCTGGGATGTCATGATCGGCAAACCACAATGCTTTGCCAGAGATGGTGATGGCCTGCACCTGTCACCCTTGGGATTCCGGATACTGGTTAAGGCTCTTGCCACCCCTATAGTGCCTTTTTTAGGCAAGGTTCAAATGACAAATTCACCACCGTAACAGGTACAAGCAAGCAAAATCTGAGGGCAGTGCTACTTAATGCTAGAAGTCTAAACCACAAAATGCACTCACTCAAGGCACTCCTTAAAATGTAGAACATCAACATCTGTGCAGTGACAGAGACCTGGTTCAAGGCTCCAGAGAGCACCCCTGCATTACCAGGCTATAATTCATACCACAGTTTTCGGCCACCTAACCTGGACTGAAACACTAAAGGCAGAGGCGTGTCCATATTCATTAAGTATATCCAAACCTCCAGGCTAGGTGCTCAGCATAATGCATCTGAGATTATCCAAGTGCAACTAACTCTGGGCAAGACTGCAATCCAAATTGTAGCTTGCTACAGATCCCCCACCATGCCCCAGGATTCCCACTTCTCATTTCCTGATACATTGGAAAATATTAGGGTACAACCCAACACCCTAATAATGGGCAATTTCAACTACCCCACCATTAATTGAGAAAACTAATCATGTACCAACCCTTGTGCTCAACGTTTTCTGGAATTCATAAATTCCAACGCATTGGATCAACATATCCACACCCCTACCAGGGGCAGCAATATCCTAGACCTGGTCATTACCAACATGGGCAACCAGTGTTCCACACCAGAGGTCAGTTCCTCGTTGGTCAGATCCGACCACAAGCTAATCACCCTAGGCATCCACATCCCACCCCCACCCCCCATTAGGGAAACCACCATAAAAAATTTCTCCAAAGCCAACTTCATGCTTCTTAAGACAGAAGTGGCAAACTACACGACACCCATGCTGACGGACAATAGAGGTATGACTGCTGAATCCTATACAATTGCACTTTATAAGCACTTACATGAGTGCATGGATCGTGCAATCCCTAACAGAAATAAGATGCTATCCTCCAAAAAAGGAAGACAATCTGGTGGTCCCCTGCCATAAACAAACTCTACAACAGAAGAAAGAAAGAGAGACCACAAAAGTACCTCACCAAGAGGATCAAGGGTCTCCAACATATGTCTTATTCTGCCAGACTAAAGAAACTTCAGCTCTATTCAGTAGCATACCGCCTGCTCAGAGGTGATCTCTGCCTGACGTACAAGGCCATGTCCAATCAGGATCTGATGGACATGCTCCACCTCATAAAATCCAAATCCATCAGGACCACGAGAGCTAAAGACTTAAACCTCAGCACAAATATGAATAGGACATGCTGGAGGGATAGATTCATAACCCAGAGGCTTCCCATGCTTTGGAACAAGATCCCAGTTCGTATTAGGCAGAGCCCCTCACTGACTCTCTTCAAGAGAAATCTTGATGAGTGGATGGGAGATCGTAAGTTTACCCCAGGGGTCACATCTGTGTCACTGCTAGACAGGGGCACAGTAAACTAATTCTATTATATAAGGGGATCTTCATTGTGTCACTACTAGACAGAGGCACAGTATTCTAAATTTATTCTGTACATTTTTTGTACCATTTCATGGGGTGGCAAAAGCCACATCACTATGGCTAGGCTTACAAATGCCCCAGGGCAGATAGCCTAGTACTATACTATGAAACTGTTTCAAAAAATACTAAAATCCCATGATTGGAGGAACTCTGTGGTCAACCTCAGTAAGAAGCTGAGATCCCTCATAAAATCCTCCAAAGCTAGTTACGAAAACAAAATTGCCACTGATTCTAAAGACAACCAAAAAGCATTCTATAGCTATGTCAAGAATCTCAATGGCAACACTCAGATCTGGTCTGTGTTACAGCACAATGGCACTAAATATACAGAACCAAGTGATATTGCCAACATCCTGGCTGATAGGTTCAGTGCTAACTTTACCCCTCTCTCACCACCTAAAGGGCCCATCTCTATACCGAAAGAATGCAAAGTTCCTGTAATCACGGCTGCACTGGTAAAAAACACACCCTCCAAAGCCAAGAACACAGCATCCATGGGACCTGACAACATCCCAGGCTGCGTTCTACATGAACTACAGAATGAACTGGCACCCCACCTAAGTACCATGTTCAATCATAGCCTCATCTTAGGCTTTGTGCACACTGAATGGTGCACAGCAGTGGTTACCCCACTCCACAAAGGGGGAGCAACCACGGACCCTGGGAACTACCTCCCCATCAGCCTGACGAGCTTTGTCTGCAAGGCTATGGAACGTATCATCATGGAACTTATAAACAATGACATTAGTAATCTCCAAACTCTGGAACCTACCCAGTTTGGGTTTGTAAAAGGCAGATCATGTCTCCTAAACCTGATAGACTTCTTTGATGCGGTCACCAAAGACGTAGATGAGGGTAAGGCGGTTCAGACAGCCTATCTAGATCTCGCCAAGGCTTTCAATGCCATCCCCCACTCTGGAATTATAGATAAACTCACTAAACTAGGTATAAATCCCTATGTCACAAGATGGGTTGCCAACTGGCTCACTGACAGAACCCACACTGTGAAAGTAGAAGACTCTAAATCCAACTTCAGACTAGTGACAAGTGGAGTACCACAGGGTTCAGTCCTGGGTCTTCTCCTATTTGGTATCTACTTCTCTGAAGTACAGGCTAACACAGAACGTCTTTGGCTAACAAAGTTCGCAGATGACTGCAAACTAGGAGCCATAATCAAAACTCCTAACAATGTGGACATCCTACAAAAGGGCCTCACTGAGGCAGATGCCTGGTGTCAAAGCCATGGCCTCAAGCTCAATGCCAAAAAGTGCATTGTCATCCCTTTTGGTAAAAACACTGTACCCATGGACTACCACATAGGCGATAGTCTACTTAACACAGGGTTGCCAGATTTCCAGCCCTCCCAGGTAGGGACAAAAAAAAAGAAGGTCTCTCATGGAAAATGAAGACCAAAAAAAAAAGGGGGCTTCACGGCAAGTGAAGACCAAAAAAAAAAAAAAAGATCTTTAATGCGGAACACAGTTCCATATTAAAGAACTGAGCTCACTCAGTAGTTTCAGACTAAACACGGAGCTTCGTGTTTAATGCATTGCAGTTCGCATTCAACACAAGTAGCTCCGTGTTTAGCGATTTTTGATTGGCCGTATAGCATATGGGCCAATCAAAAATCGCTAAACACGGAGCTTCTCGTGTTTAATGCGGAACACAAGAAGCTCCGTGTTTAGCAATTTTTGATTGGCCTGTATGCCAGATATACAGGACAATCAAAAAAAAAAAAAACAAACAAAGCGGAGGCTGGCCGGGATTTAAACCGGCAGGGCGGGACTCGGGATCAGGCTGCTGATCTCGGGACAGTCCCGCCCAAATAGGGACATCTGGCAACCCTGACAACACCAAAAGTGTGATAAGAGACCTTGGGACACAGGTGGACAGTAGTGTCTCTCCTTTGATAATCACATCATCACAGTAGTCAGGAAATCCTTTTACCTGGCACACCTCATCACAAAAGGTTTCTCATCCAGGAAAAAAGAGGTCATTGTTCCCCTCTACTCATCACTCATTAGACCCCTTTTGATATGTACCTCACAAGACATCTACAACAACTGAAAAGGCCACAGATATACCTCACAAAGAGGATTACCAGCCTCAAACATATGCCCTACGCAGACCATCTCAAAAAAATCCAGCTTTACTCTGTTGCATGTCGCCTACTCAGAGACGATCTCTGCCTAACATACAAATCTATGTTAAACCCAGAGCTGTTGGACATGCTCCATTTAAAGAAATCCCAATCCCTCCAAGCTACAAGCTCTAGGGACCTAAACCTTGTCACCACAATAAACAGAACATGCTGGAGGGATAGATTCCTGTCCCAGAGACTTCCCATACTCTGGAACAAACTACCTATCTATATCAAACAAAGCTCCTCATTAGCACTCTTCAAGAAAATTCTTGATGATTGGATGGGAGATAGGAAATTCACCCCGGGGATCACTTCTGTGATTCTGCTTGACAGGGGTACAGGAAAATAATTTTCTTGGGTGGCAAAAGCCAGGGTACCATTTGGCTATGCTTGTATAGACCTTGGGGCCAATAGCCTAGTACCTACCTATGAACCTATGAAATGATTTAGGGCTCTTGGTGCATTTACTAGTAACATAATTTCTTTGTTGTTTATGCAGTTCTTTCTGAAATGATGATCCCAAAGACCCTGTACACTGAACTCCTTAGATATAACTTCATGCAAAGTCTAAGGCATCCATAGCTATAGACTGGGAAGAGGATGAAGAGGAAATTTGAAAACTTCAGTGGACCAACTAAATATTGTCTTTGGCAGTCTGATCCAGAAACACTCTTACTGAAATATCTGCATTTTGCATAGATTATTTTTCGTTTTCTTCTTGCTGGCATACCATTCTGCTCCATCAGTGGGTGTTTCTCCCACTCTGTTCACATTTGCAACTCTCTTGGGCTCAGTTGTCTCACCTAAACTACCCCAGTTCCCACACATCCTCACTAATTCCAACAATATAGTCTCACCAACTCCTCCCACACAATAACCTTAAAAAATAGCAAACCAGCCTCAGCTAGAAACCTCTGCCATTAAAACAGCTAGCAAACAAAGCACTTCAACATACAGCCCAATAAAAGCAATCACTATGATTATTCTTTTTATACTAGCTTTCTCTCTGCTTTGCATACTCAAACACATCACATCCTACCTTCCATATCATTAATGTACCCTCTTCTACCTCTCACATCTTTCAAAAACTTATGACAATCTACACTTTCACCAGCTCACCATCACTCTATCAATGTACCCAAATAAATTAACTTCAAAACTAAATATAGTAACCAAAACTCTGTTACTCAAAAATCTCATTATCAGCCAATAACCAGATGCAAGTGACATTATCTTTGTCATCATATTTCAATAATTATAAAGTGATGTAGTGACCCTGGCCCATATCCAACTTTCCCACAGCTTTCCAATCAAGCACCGTCTAATCTTAACCTACATACTCACACAGGCATAAACATATTTCAAGCCAGTCTGAGGAGTGTCTGTAATAAACTTCCTGAAATTCATGTTTATTAGCAGCTTACTCTCCTGATATCCTAGTCACCACTGAAACCTGCCTTAAACCATAGATAATAAAAAATACATCCTTCCACCAAGATTTAATGTACCTAGGTTGGAGAGACAACACAAAAGTGAAGGAGGTGTGGCTACAGTTTACAAAAATACATACATCTTTCCTTATAATATCAACATGCCACACTTTCATAATGCTGAACTATTAATAACATCCCTCAAAATTCAACACAAAGAATAAAATTAGTTATAGCAGGTCTATAAATGCCACCAGATAATGCAAAACACACTGAAAGCAGTAACGCTGTCTTTGCCTCCAAGACATATAAGATAGACACACCCCTCTACACTCCTCCTTTTGGACATACTCAAGCACACCCACACCAACCTACACACACACACACACACACACACACACACACACACACACACACACACACACACACACACACACACACACGCACCACAAAGTAAAATGAGGATGAGTATAACGTATGGTCTGTGGAACTGGTCTGGGCTTGGTGCATGGTCACATGCTTGCATCTCCAGATTATTGGGAATCAGAGTAACTCCAAGTCAAGTATCCTGTAATAAATGAAGAAAACAAACTGAATATATTGTGCACAGATACATTCACCAGGATTCATGAAACCCTACACGGAGTGTAGGAATACTGCAGGAGCTGCTGCATGCAATATGTCTGCTGAGCAATTCATCAAAGGCCTCCCGGGACGTGCTCGAGCGCTTCTAGACTATTCCTGCACGGACACCACTGCATAATGCTAATTACCTCATTTTCTGGTGAAAACTATGCAAATGAGGTGAATTAGCGATTCAGCAAGCAGGCAGATATCCTTGCAGGAATAATGTAACCTGCAGAAATGTATTCAGTTACTAGCTGAATACATTTCTGCAGATGAGAAAACGGAGGCATGACAGCTCGAAAGAAGGCATATATTATATTTAATAGGCATGCCAATGGCCAAATATATGGCCACTGGCATGAAAAACAGTTTTAATTTTTTTAAATAAAACTTTTTTGGCCGATCTCAGCCATTTAAGCATAGGGCAGCGGTGCGCAAACGGGATCATGACGAAAATTAAAAAAATAAAAAAGGGGGAAATCATTTTTTACAGAAATCTGCATTTTTGCCATTATAGTCAATGGCATGCAGAATGAAAACAATACCAGGGAATAGTGGTTGGTAAGGGGAAAGGCCCAGTGTAAGTGTGGTAACTATGGAGTAAGGCAGTGGTGTATGCAAATGAGGGGAGTTATATTGAATACAAAATGTCTTCTAAGTATCAGACTGCACCTAACCGTGTAGGTGCTCCAACACCACCGTGTAGACAGAAGGAGGAGCTAACATGAAAAGGGGGTGTGTCATGCTTGCTGTAAGCACATTGGAGCTCAGTCGTCCGTGTTTGCCCTTAGCTAAGCACAGCTAAAGCAGGTGTGTGTGTCTGAGGCTGTTGTTTCGAAATGTAGAGCATGTTCATGTCCAGGCAGAGCCAGTTCTGCTTAAACCTGTTTACATTAGCTAAATGGGCATGCACAGCATGCACCAGGCTGAAAACAAAACAAAACAAAAACAAAAAAAACTGAAATAGCAGAACTGTTTACATTTGAGTACTGGGAATGTGCGGCACACATCAGGGCTTAAACAGGGAGGAAATGGGAAGGTGAAATAGCAGCAGGAAGGCAGTCAAGGAGAACTACTATAGCTGGCAGGTGGAATGTATCAGAATCAGCTAATTACACAGGCAGCAGCCCAACACACTATCTATGCTAACACCTTTCAGTCTGTTTTTTCCCACAAACTCTACACCACTGGTGTACACATTCGGGGAATTTTAAACTGACAAATCTAACAAAAGATGTTAGTGGCTGCTGTCACTCTAATCTATCAGTATGTGCTAGAGACTGAGGGTGGTGAGGATGAAAATGCTGACAACCAACTCAGACCGAGGAGGAGAGTGTTCAGACCCAGAGTAACCTACTAGGGGCTACATAATCTGGAGATAGTAGAGCAATACAGGGTGAACAGGGACATACTTCAGCAACTTGTTGAGCTGTGCCAGCCTCACCTCAGATTCAGAACCAACAGATGAGAACCCTTCCCAGTGGATACCAAAGTATGTGTAGCCTTAAGAATACTAGCTACAGGTACTTTCCAAAGACCAACTGGGGATATCATGTGGTTCTCACAGGCATCTGTATCCAGGATACTCCACCAGTTTCTGGATGCCATGCGACCACATGCCGCTGAGCACATTTACTTCCCCAGCACCTGTGAGAAGAAGACCAGCAATATGTGTCTCTTCCACTGTGAAACGAGGTACTGGGTGCCATAGACTGCATGCACATCCACATCAAAGCACCACATGGTGAACGGGTTAGGATCTACATAAACTGCATGGGCTTCCCTTCCATCAAATGCCAGGTTGTGTGCAATGCCCAGGGTATTATCATGAATGTGTGTGCTGGCAGCCCTGGAAACTATCACGACTCCCACATCTGACATTCATCACAGCTGTACCAGGCATTTGCCGGTGGCAGAATCCTGTATGGCCATCTGGTGGGAGATCCTGGCTATGCACTGGAACCATGGATGATGACACCCATCAGAAATGCACACACACCCACACAAGAATGCCATAATGAAGCACACGCACAAACCAGGATCATTATAGAGTGTATGTTTGGGATGCTCAAGTCACAGTTCTGCTGCCTTGACATATTTGGTGGAGCCTTGCACTACTCTCCAGCCACATGTGCACACGTGTTCATAGTATGTGCCATGCTACACAATATGATCCTGTGGAAACAGCTGCAGAAAGAACCAAATGGGGAAGGGCCACACAGCCCCCCCCCCACCATTGTCAAGGTCTCCACAGGCACAGAAGGACTCTGAGGAGGAAGATCCTGAGCCTGCCCTTGTAGGAAGATGGAGGCATGCCTTGGCAAAGAGGCAATGCATAGCACATACACTGACAATGGGACCCAGAGACTGATCTCTCTCTCTCTGACTTGCACACACAGTAAAATGGATGCCAAACATCACAACACCTATAACCTTACCATATATAGGTAGTCTGCTGCATGCATCCAACATAGTCAGCCCTCAAGCAATGTCCTCACAATTGCCTCAGGCACAAGGTAAGCCAGTCTCCTTAACAATAAATGGATGATGTGAGAATGTTCTGAAAGCATATCTATGGTATTGATGCAAGCATGCAAGGGAATGGGATAGCAGCAGACAACTGACAGCTATGTGGGACAGCAGGAAGTGTATCCCCAGTACTGGCCTACCCATGCTATGCAGTACCACTCTAGTTGACAAATACCACTGTCGTATATGTGGTGATCAAATAACTGGGGTGTCACAGGTCACATGCATGGATGTCAAAGTGGGGGTCCCATACCCAGCTCAGCCTCACACAGCAGATCAGCTGTAGAAAACCATACAGAAATGTCTGGCAAAGGCCCCCACATGGCAACAGCCATGAAATCCCCACCTACAGACTTACACAGTAATATCCCAGCAGGTCTGGTAGAGACAGTATAGCCTTGAAAGTTAAAAAGTCTGAAACTATAAATGTGTATGCCAGAACAATCTGACCTCTGTTCGATACTGTTATGCCTGTAGTCTCAAAGATAGGGCACACCACTATGCTAAATCAAACCAAAATGTTAAGTAAATATCAGTACAATCTGTGCAAATGTGTATCGTGTACAGATGTGTCTCCCCCATAGTCCCATTGAAATGCAGTAACATGTTCCAAGCCTTAATCAGCATTCAGCCATCACACAGAGTGATGACGCAATACCAACAGAAAGCAATCATCAGTAACACCCACAGTCAACTTACTGGTGCCATCCCAGTGGTGTCTACTGCTGGCAGCCTGTGAACATATGATCATCAGAAGATGGCCTGCATCTGTCACACCTGGCCTACAGACTTCTGGCAAATGCCTATGCTTCACCCACAGTGCCCTGTTAAGGAGTGCCATGGGGTCCATAACACCAACATAACACAGTCCATAAAATGCAAAGAAAGGTCATGCTGATAACTGCTAGGTGCAATCTGCCAGCCTCAGACAGCCATAAATCTGGACAAAGCCATGAATAATGGGGTGATAAAGATTCAAAGAGAAGGACACCTTTGAAATACTGCTCTAATAATGTTATAAAGTTGATGAAATGATTATAGTAGTATGGAATGTATGATGGGTATGAACTCTGAAACTGCAATGTCAACTGTCAGTAATATCTGACTTCAACAATGAATGACTTGCAAAACACTTCGGCTTGAAAACCACACTTGTTTGGGTAAGCAACAAGATATATGAGTCATCGCTCTGGACAATCTGTGATACTCTGTACAGTCCACAGGCATGGCTAGGAGTCTAAACAGGGGAATCTGCTCAATGCAGGCTAACCCTGGAAGATGGTGACATGTATGCACCCACAGAACCCTGGGCCACAGTCATGGGGAGTAACATACCCTTCCATGATCACTCATTCTATGCAACATCCTGACCCCAAAATGTGACCATCCTAGCAAAATGAGGTGGGCCATACATGTATGTGTGACAAACACGCACCTCCATCCTGGTCAAACAGTCTGACACACACAAGACCCTTAAAGTACAGTTTACCATTGAGGAGAACTCAATGCAAAGTACTGGTAGCTATAGGCAAACATATCTGGCCCAGGACACACACATCCCACATATCTTATTCCCTACAAATCTATCTGGAGTTTGTCTGTCACCCTGATCCTGTCTGATGTAAATTATCCAACTGTGGCCTGGAAATCAGACCAGGCCAAAACAGAAATGCACAGAGATTACACCATTGTAATATATCACCAAGGTGCAGGGCTGTTTCTGCAGTACCAGCAGTCAATTGCTTGTAGGCTCACCTCTCAAAAAGCTGGATTGTGCAAGACTGCATAGCATTTGGCCCATAATCCTGGACTATGCATCATCCATTCTGTATTATTCTGGTAAATCACTGTGATGATCTGAGAAGGTATGTCACGAGGTACTGAAACAATACATGACAGTGTCAAATGGCATATATGTCAGATGTTTGCTAAAACAAGGCCCGTAACCCTAGCAACCCATATATTACTGAGAGAAATAGTCACAATCACTGTATGGCCCATTTTTCCCACATTTTGGTAGGCAATCTCCAGATATCCTGCACCAAACAGGCTGAGAGGTATGGCTGTAGCACAAAACAAACTAGACTGGAGTGCAACAATCCCTGGAATGGAGTCCCACATGTACTATAGGAGGTCACAGTGAGCATGCTCATACACTTAGAGACCATTCAGTAGAATCTAGGAATGAACAGGCCTTCCCCACCCAGTGCACTTCCAATTGCCCTACCTTAGCAGTCCTGAAGATGTCTGTCACCATAGAAGTCACTGTTGTCAGACCTAAAACCTGTAAGCTCTGTGATGTGTGCAATATCTGTGTAACACTGTAATAACAATAACTAGTAAGGTAGGAGTTCTAATCTCCATCCTGATAAATGTGAAAGTGTGTGTGTGTTTACAAATGAAAGCTTTTGGCTCCATTCAAACCCAGTACACTTCCCCTTTCCCTACTTTAGTAGTCCTGCAGATATCAGTCACCTTAGAAGTTCCTTCTGTCAAACCTCAGCCCCATAAGCTCTGTGACATGTGTGATAACTCTCTAACACTATAGTACAACCAACTAGTTAGGTAGGAGTTCTACTCTCAGTCCTAGAAAACATGAAAGCGTGTGTGTGTGTGTGTGTGTGTGTGTGTGTGTGTGTGTGTGTGTGTGTGTGTGTGTGTGTGTGTGTGCACATGTTTACAAGTAAAGGCTTTTGGCTCCATTCAAACCCAGTACACTTCCCCTTTCCCCTACTTTAGTAGTCTGGCATATATCAGTCACCTTAGAAGTGCCTTTTGTCAAACCTCAGCCCCATAAGCTCTGTGGTGAATGTGATAACTCCATAACACAATAGTACAAATAACTAGTTAGGTAGGAGTTCTAATCTCAGTCCTGGCAAGTGTGTGTTCACAAATAAAATCTTTTGGCTCCATTCAAACCCAGTACACTTTCCCTTTCCCTACTTTAGCAGTCCAGCAGATATCAGTCAGCTTAGAAGTGCCTTCTGTCAAGCTTCAGTCCCCATAAGCTCTGTGATGTGTGTGATAAGTGCATAACAGTATAGTACAGACAACTAGTTAAGTTAGAGTTCTAACCCTAGCCCTATCAAGTGTAAGTGTGTACATGCGTAGTTTAAAGTATTTTGTGGCCTCTCTCACCTAGTACATCACCACTGCCATACCTTACAAGGGCTGGTGATGTTCCTCACCTTAGAAGTAACCTTGAACAACCTTCACTCTATAAGTTCCCTGGCACATGCGATAAATACGTAATGCTGTAGTAGCAATAAATAGTAGGTAGGGGTTCTAATCTCAGTGTGTGTGGGTGTGTGTGTGTATGCGTGTGTGTGTGTTTACTTCCTGAATTCAACACCCTGCATCAGGAGTAGTGACACATGGAAGGATGTTTGGAAGACAGTGGCACTGTGGTGGTTACCATACAGCTCACTTTCAGCCTGTGTCCCAGTTCTGTTTTACCAACATCAGTGTTCTGTGGACTACCATCAATGTATTAGTATCTGGGACCCATGTCATACCCAAGGGGGAAGGCAGGACATCGTCTGGCATTGAGCTTATTTCCAGGGTTTTGCCAACAGTCATAGGTCTCAGAGAGGCCTTTGTGTAGGATGTCAACCTCACATGGGGGGTGATAATAGCACTCACCTTGTAGTCATCTGCAAACATTGTTAGCCAGGGTGCCTTTGTATTGGGCTAGTCCTCAGGGGTGTGGATCCAAACATGAGGGAACCCAGGTCCACAACCTGTGGGACTCCACTCATGACAGTTCAGCAATCTGAGATAGAGTCTGCTGCTTTCACAATGCGGGTTCTATCTGTGAGCCAGTTTGCAGGCCACCTACTGATGTAGGTGTGGCTGCCTATATGACTGTGTTTGTGTATGATTCCTCAGTGGGGAGCAATATCCAAGGATTAGATGGGCACCCTGTCTTGGTATCTATTCCATACTGTCACATAGTTATTGGTCATGGCACAATGCTTATAGGGCTGCAGAGTGTCTACAGGTCCCTCTACACTGGATGGCCACTTTAGGCCTTGTAATGTGGACACTGGGACATGTAGTGAGCGGGCAACAGCAATAAGTAGCAGAACCCACCTCCCAATGGTATGGTATGGTATACACACACACACACACACACACACACACACACACACACACACACACACACACACACACACACACACTCACATTTGCAGGTGAGGTGGCACAAAGATATTATACAGATCTCACATTTTCCAACAGTTGACATGCATGACACATGGCCCTCAACATCATGCACTGCAGTCATTCTTAAACCTTAATACCAACAATCTACATCTCTGTGATGCATGAGTCATGTTAGTAGGTGATGCCCCTTCACCTAGCACACAGCGTACCTATGTACGCATTATTTCTGTGCACCTGTATAGCACACTGGCATCTACTGTAGACCACACTTCATAACTGTACAAATCATTGCTGAATGTGTAGATGTCTGCCACTTATGTTTGCTCTGTTCCTCACAACCCCTATGTGTTTGTCTGACACATAACTGGGATAATATGAGGACTGATGTCACCAATTAATGACATACATTTGATTTGCACATGTCATCAGCAGCAGTGAATGTATGTGCGATCACACCCAGTTATACCAATGACCATCTTAGCGTAACATGGAATGTGTTCATCAACACTGTTGATTCATAAATAAAGCTGTGTAATCCCAGTACAGCTGTATCCTTTGCATGTCTCTACTAAGTTGCTGCAGTCAATTATTACATTATTTGCAGATGTCCCCTGCAATCACAGCTATTTGGTTCTACTCCCATCCCTGCCAACTAAGGCATGAGGGCTGTCTAGTTTACTTACTGTACACAAGCATGCCTCTCAAGTATCAGAATTTTCCATAATATAATTAAAACTGCCTAATCCATATGTCACATGATTAGCAGATAAATTATTACCTGGAATGGAATGCATTACTAAATACATTTACAGAACACTTGGGTAGTTATATAAGTCCACATCATGTGAAACTGTATTTTGTAGTGGTGCACCTGCATTTATTATTCCTTGGCTTATACTGAACCATGCTAACAGCTTGAGAGGTATGTACGTGCTACATAAACTATAGGAGAATTGTAGTCACTGTACTCAAAACTGACACTACACACCTGTAGAGTATGTATTATCAGTTTTTTCAGGGATATAGTCTACAATGTCAATAGTGGAATGCTTTTCTCTCTCTCCCCACCCTTATCTTCATTTATTTATTACTGTTATTTATTATTATGACTTAATAATAACATAGTTTGTTAGACTAACTATATTTTGGAAAATGTGGTTGATTATTGTTATGTTTTATTATGATAGGTTCATAGGTTCATACTAGGCTATCTGCCCTAGGGCATTTATAAGCCTAGCCAGGCTATCTGCCCTAAGGCATTTATAAGCCTAGCCAGAGTGTGTTTGGCTTACACCACCCATTTTAAATTAATTTTGCTATGCCCTTTTTCGAGGATAGTATACTGTGCCTCTGTCTAACAGTGACACAGAAGTGATACCCGGGGTAAACCTATGATCTCCCATCCACTCATCAAGATTCCTCTTGAAGAGAGTCAATGAGGGACTCTGCCTAACCTGGACTGGGATTTTATTCCAGAGTGAAGGGAGCCTCTGGGTTATGAATCTGTCCCTCCAGCATGTCCTATTTATTTCAGTGCTGAGGTTCAAGTCTCTCGAGCATGTAGCTCAATGGGATTTGGATTTTCTGAGGTGCAGCATGTCCATTAATTCTGGGTTGGACATGGCTTTATACGTCAGGCACAGATCGCCTCTGAGCAGGCGGTATGCCACTGAGTAGAGCTAGAGTTTCTTTAACCGGGCAGCATATGGCATCTGTTTGAGCCCCTTGATCCTCTTGGTGAGGTACTTTTGGGGTCTTTCCAGTTGCTGCAGGTGTCTGGTAAGGTACATCCCAAAAGGGGCATTGTACTCAATTATGGGCCTGATGAGGGATGAGTAAAGAGGCATGATGACCTCCTCTGATCTAGATGTGAATCCCTTTATGATTAGGTGGGCTATATAAAATGTTTTTCTAACCACTTTGGCCACGTGGTTGTCAAATGAGAGATTGCTATCAACTTGGGTCCCCAGGTCCCTAATTACTTCTTCCGTACTTAATGGATTACCACCTATGTGGTAATTTGTGGGCAGTTTGTTTTTGTCAAATGGGATGACTATACATTTTTTGGCGTTTAGCTTGAGGCCATGGCTCTGGCACCAGTTGTCTGTTTCTATGAAGCCCTTTTGGAGGATACTTGTGTCAGCTGGAGAGTCGATTATGGCACCCAGTTTGCAGTCATCTGCAAACTTGGTCAGCCACAGTCCTTCCGTGTTGGCCTGTACCTCCGAGAAATATATACCGAACAAGAGAGGTCCCAGGACTGAACCATGTGGGACACCACTTGTAACTGGTTTGGAGTCTGACATGGCTCCAGCAATTCTAACCATGTGGGTTCTGTCCTTGAGCCAGTTTGCAACCCATCTAGTGACATAGGGGTTTATATTTAAGCTGGTGAGCTTATCTATAATGCCCGAGTGGGGTATTGTATCGAAGGCTTTTGCGAGGTCCAGGTAGGCTGTGTGGACCACCTTTCCCTCGTCAATGGCCTTGGTGACTGTTTCAAAGAAATCGACCAGGTTTAAGAGGCAGGATCTTCCCTTAACAAAGCCAAACTGGGTAGGATCCAGTGTCTGTAGGTCCCCAATATCTTTATTTATGAGGTCCATGATGATCCTTTCCATAGCTTTGCAGACCAAGCTAGTCAGGCTTATGGGGCGATAGTTTCCAGGATCCGTTGAGGCACCACCTTTGTGGAGAGGGACACTGTTGCTGTATGCCACTCTTTGGGTACATATCCTGTAGTAAGGCTGAGATTGAACAGTAGTTTTATGTTTGGGTTTAGCTGTTCTTGGAGTTCATGTAGGATGCAGCTCAGGACACCATCTGGTCCCATTGATGCTGTGTTTTTTGCTTTGGAGAGGGCGGCTCTTACCTGAGCATCTGAGATGTCAGGGGGGCAGCACTCTGCTGGGATAGATATTTGCCCTTTTGGTGGAGGGGGGGAGTTTGCGCTGAACCTGTCAGCTAGGTTTTGCTAATACTGATCAGAGATGCCTTCCCTTTTTGGGATTTTGCTTTATCATGTAGTAGCTTCCTCTTTCTATTGTATAGTTTGTTTATGGCTGGGCTCCACCACACAGGACATCTGCCTTTGGAGGATTAGGTCTTGGTTTTATTTGGGATTGCATGATCCATGCATTCCTGAAGGTGTTCATAGAATGCATTTATAAAGGATTCTGTGGTCTGGGCCATATTTTCCACAGGCCCGGGGGCTTTGAAGGATTCCACCTCGGTTTTGAGGAGTGTGAAATTTGCTTTAGAGAAGCTTTTCACTGTGGTTTTCTGGGCAGGGGGTGGGGTCGCGATTTGAATATCCAGTGAGATTAGTTTATGGTCTGATCTTACCAGTGAGGGATACACTTCTGGTCTGGAGCATAGAGTCCCCATGTTGGTGATGATCAGGTCCAGTATGTTTTCGCCTCTTGTGGGAGTGGTAACAAGTTGTTCCATAGCATTTGAGTTTATAAATTCTGGGAACCTTTGGGATAGGGTGTTGGAGCTAGAGTAATGCTCCCAGTCTATGTTTGGGTAATTGAAGTCACCCAATATAATGGTGTTTGGAGAGACCTTCATATTTTCCAGTGTTTTCAGGAAGGCCGAGTGGGGTTCCTGGGTTTGGGAGGGTGGTAAATGGTGTTTGGAGAGACCTTCATATTTTCCAGTGTTTTCAGGAAGGCCGAGTGGGGTTCCTGGGTTTGGGAGGGTGGTCTGTAGCAGGCTATAAACTGGAAGGCAGTTTTAACCACTGTTAGTTGCACATGGATAGTCTCTGATGCTTCGTGCTGTGCCACCAACCTGGAGGTGTGGGTATCTTTGACGAATATTGATACTCCCCCTCCTTTTGTGGTTCTGTCCAAGTTTTGGGGCTGAAAAGCATGGTATGAGGTATAATCTGGTAGTACTGGGGTGCTCTCAGGAGTCTTGAACCAGGTTTCTGTTACTGCACAGATATCGATGTTCTCCATGCTAAGGAGAGTTTCGAGTGTGGGCATCTTGAGGTTTAGACTTCTGGCGTTGAGTGGCATTACTCTTAGTTTCTTATTTCTTGTGATACCTATGGAGGTGGGTTTGTCTTTTGAGCCTTGCCTAAAAAAGGCACTATGGGGGTAGCAAGAGCCTATGATGCAATATTAACATATTTGTTAAACTGTTTTGTTGGCCCTATGGTTTACTTCATACTGGCATGCTGTTACAATACTGACTGTTATGTTACTTAATGTTGTGTTGTACATAATATACATGTATTTGGATGAATAAATATGATGTTCAATTCTGTTAATACTAACAACGGTTTGGTTATTACTAACTGTAACCTATTTTTATACCTCATTTACCACAGCCCATCAAGGTAGGTCCCCCCTAACTTGCCTCAACTGGCCATGACACTGGGTCCCAGCACATCTGGGGCCCAGACCGATGGTGCCCCCTCTGTTGCCCCTGCACTACCTGTGGTGTCAGGTAATACTGCCCCATGATACAGGGACAGGCCCCCTCTTGGAGTGGTGGTGGAGGGGGAGTTTTCACCCAGGCGGAGCTGCTGGTATTGGTGTGCAGGATAGTCTACCATGGCTATGACATCTGACTGTGCCAGATTGGGGGAATGCTGGCCAACGTGGTGGGGCAGCCTTGCCCTGGTGCCCAGTTTCCAGCATAGTCACCCTCAGGGCAGTGATAAAGCAATATCAGCAGTCCCATTGGTGGGGACATGAGTCATGCTGTTGCCATCTGGAGAAACATGGGACTCGGGTTCCAGAACACCCTCCTTATCGAAGGTGTTCATCCCCCTCATATATCATACAACACCCCTCTCTGCTGTCTTGTCTGTCTTGTCTGTTTGCAAATGCATCCTCACCTACCCAACCTACCCCCCCCCCCAATATGTACCTATGTTCCTTCTGCAGCATTCCACTCTCATCTTAAAAAAACAAAAACAAATGGGCACCTGTCCCAAAAAAAAAAAAATATCGTCCCATACATAGCTTTGCATTTTCCATGTGTCCAATGGGCACATGTAATTCAGTTGAATTGACTTGACAGCACAGTTATGTTGTCCTCACCCATCTCTCTCCTGGGTTTGAAAATCCAAATTCATCTACAAATGTTGTCAAAGTGCCCAGATGTTGCTGTGCAAGAAATGGATAGTTATGGTTCTTTCCTACACCCTTCCTACACATCCCTCCCTTACTTTCAATATGTTTTTCCCCCCTGCATGCCCTCATTTCTCCACTTTCCTATCTCCCCATTTTTTCTTTCATTTATATTTTTAGCACGGCCCTGTGCAATGTGGCTTCACTAAGCTCAGCTAAATAGAGCTATAATGACTATATGTGTTTCTAACATTGCAAGACACATGTGCAAACACCTCTGCCATGTTTCAAACCTGAGCCCATCACACTGCATTAACCCACCACACAACTCTTAACTAAAACACATGGTTTAAACAAAACATAGTAATTGCCAATTACAGTCATTAGGCATGTTTCAGTGGAGCTGCATGCTGCAATACACCACGCAAAACTGGAATAAAAAGTAATTAAAAAAATGGGAGTGTACCTTGGACTCTGGTTCAATAGTAAGACACTAGACAGCAAAATACATGATAATGGATGTAACTGAGGCCTATGATAGCAAGTAAATGTGCTCAGTTTGTTAAATGCCTTGCATACAGTACATTTTGCCACACACAGTCCTGGGTTCAAATCCAATGTTGTGCTGCATTTCAATTACATTATTGTGAAGACAGCAATTAATGAATGACTCATGCACTCATTATCCACACAAAGCATTGTAAATTAAATAACTGCTTTTCAGTGCTGGAAGTCACAGGCCTGCAGGTAGGGACAAACTTCACATATCCGTATAGCATTACTATATGTAGCCTAGTACTCTGTTATTGATACAGTTGCCTAAAATATGTACCTTGAACACATGCCTTAATTGGAGTGTAAAAGGTACCCTCACCCTGGCTCTGCCTCTACAACAAGGCTGACACAGATACACCTACAGCTTGTTGTTCTCCAAAGTGTTCACACTCTCTGCCTATGTCTATTACCTGCAGCAGCTGCAGCCTGTGGTACACACATCTCTCTGTAAAGGTTTCTTCAACAGACCAACCCTCTGCGACAATGTAGTCTCCTCACCCCTGTAATGTCAATCTCAACAGCTAAGAAAGGGGCCCTGTTCTACATGAAGGCCTTATATATTGCACAGCAGTTGCATGTCATTGGCTAATGATAGTGCAACTCAGCTGTTTTGGCTGCAGTTAGCATATCAGAGTCACAGATTGGTTTAGAGGCAATTACTTGCTAATGAAAAACATGTTAAAATGAAAGTATCTGGCTATGGGCAAACTTTCCGTATGAGACTTTCCTCACACAGACCACACCTTTGCAAAACATTACTAGTAGCACATTTCAACAGAGGAGTACTGCACTCCACCAGGTATGTAACAGTTTTTTGGTGTATAACAGGTGCAGATGGGAGGATAGAGGTATGGGGAATAGGGATTACAGCCGTAAGCCTGTCTTAGACCTGTGGTAATGACATGTCAGTGATACTCTGCTGTCTTACACATACAGAGGATGAAGAATTTATCATGGCTGCAATGTCTTTGGTCATTGTGGAATACTGGTGTTGTTGGACTGTCCCTATACAGTGGTCATCATAGCACACTGCTATTTGTCTGGCACTGGTGTTATGACATATTATTGGGTGGCTGGCCTTAGGAGACACACCACAGTGGACCAGAGTGTTGGGTGTATTATCATACAGCAGAATCTCTCATGGCACACAGGAAAGTACCTCAGTACTGATACTATCTCAGTTGCATCAACACACATAGTATGTTGTCACATTGTGGAGTATGACATGCATGAGCAAGCAGTGGATAGTGCCGAACATTTTATTCTTGCTGTATCTGTACACAGGGGCCATCCATGTATTTGATCCTGTAATGTGTTTCCCTTTTAGTGTGTTTCAGGACTAATGCATTATATAGAAGGCGTGCTTCCTTCTCAGATGCAGAGAATTAACTAATACTTCAAGGACTACGGCAGCATCATCACATCATCCTATCCAGGGTGAGCATAACAGGGAACAGCAGGCTGCACTTTGGGCAAACCTTCTCCGGGATGTAAATGAGACTGGCCACCATGACAGGACATATGAGCAGGTTCAGCACTGTGCTACAGACATGGTGAATGCTGCATGATAACAGGCAGCTGATGTAGCCAGGGATCATGCCATCACTGGTGGAGGGCCTGCAACAGAACAATCACTCACAGCCACTGAGGAATTTCTGGTGAACCTAGGGACACACAACAGCTCCCAGGCATCCATCACACATCCATCGTGGAGGTGGGTGCCACAGTGTCCAATGCAGAGAAGCATGCAGGTACGCTTACTGTGTTCACCATTGTAATACTGAAGCAGTCATTCTGTCAGGCTGTATATAACTGTACGTGGGTGTCAGGTCTATGTGCTGTTGGGGGGTTTAAACTCAGTTCTGCACTCATACTCAGAATGTCACAAATACCTCAAGTAACACAGCAGCTACTGTACATGTGAGATATATGCCAGTATTAACTTGTGCTGCAACATAGGGTGGTACTGAAATTACCTCATCCCACCTTTTTACAGGCCCATCAGGTGTTGCCCAAGGCCGTGGTTCTGCTCCTGGTGAGCTTGATACTGTTTTGTTATGGAACATATATATGCTATTAAGGTTAAGGGCCAGGATAATTCCTTATGTACAATTAATGTTGTGTGTAATCAGAGTAAAATGTTTGTAGGTTCCAGTCTGGAACAGTTACCTATGTTTCCTAGAGTGGGTAATCACAGAAGTGTAGCTGAACAAGCAGAAACACTCTTAACATTTTAGTTCAGAGTGAATAAGCCTCCTGGAGTACATGAGACAATTAATCCGACATGCCTTATAAAAAGTGAAAGGTCGATGGTACATACCTTAGGCACTGAAACTTGTATTTGTATATATTTGCTAAGATAGGTGTACTGGGTTTTATAGCTTGTTCTATCAGGTATAGTGTCATATTGCATATTTAAAAAGTACATTGTACTGGTTAAGTGTCACGTGATTTACCTGATGTGCTTGTTGTAAAGGCCTTGAGTCGAATGTGTATGTTGTTGGGAGGAAGTTTGTTGTAAATGAAAGCGGAGATTAGAAGATGTGAGACTGGTAATGCAGTTTTGGATCCTCATTATTATGACCATTTGTGGATTTTCCATACATAATAGTGCAGCTAGTAATGTATTGCTTTTGTCTTGATTTCCACAGGTGACCGAGTGTGTTGGGGTCTCTTCCCCATACAACCTGATATCAGTGTCTCTTTGGACACTGATGATGATGGTGGCCACAGTGAGGCACAGGTGGAGTTGTCGGGGGCTGAATCTGTCCCAGATGTTGACATCCCTTTTCTGCCACCATTGTCACCATACACAGTTAGTATGCCCACACATAGCTAGTCCCCACAGGCCTCAAATATTGGACAGCCAGAGAGTGGAGAAATTGAACAGTCCAGTGTGGCAACTATGGTTTCAGAGAGTGTAGACACTGGCCATAGCCAGGGAGCTGGTGAAGTCCCACAGAGAAAGATTGACAGGGGTGCTTACTGCTCTCTGTCCACCAGCTGTTGCAGGTGCCACATCATGGGTCACTCAGCACATGTTTTGGACCATCATAGAGGCACAGGCACATTCTGAATGGAACATTAGATGTATGCTTAGGACTATGAATGCAACACAGTCTGATATCCGTGACTTCCTCCACCACATTGGGGACACCCTGGATCTGTTCACTAATGCAGTGGACAGACAGTGGGCTGAGGCAGTGTCTGCCTTGGACTGCAGATTGTCTGTGCTGGAAAGTGTGGTTGGAGTTGGGCATTGGACCAATGGAAGTAGGTCAGCAACACCATCTGTTGAGAGTCCACATGGCTGTGCACAGTTACGCTCTCGTAATGGCAGTACATCCAGTGCTACAGAGGGGATTGTGCTGTCCACATCATGATGTGACAGGCCATGGGCACATGGTCCTGGGAAGTCCCATGGGGGACATGGTCCCAGCAGACAGCAGTCACTGTCAGGTACTAGCACTGCACCTGACTTTGGGCATGCTGGTGCCAGTGCAACTCCTGGCAGAGCCAGTTCCCATGTTCAGGGCTGGAGATGGTGACCTGTTAACTCTACCATGTATGGTCCACAGCTGTCAAACATACACACATGTAGAGTTAGCACTGAGCTTGACTGTATGCACACACATACTCATACACGACTGTTACATGCAGGTCACCTACAGACACACCTCTCCATGATCCATCTAACCTGCTCCCCTTCCTGGCTCACACATGTGCGGTCAACTGTTTTGGCCAGCCTAGGCCTCCAGCACCCCCACACATCACCATGTGCAAATGATGATACCTGTGCCACATCCCTGTCATCTTTCATATTGATGCAAGGAAATGAAGCTATGTGTCTGATGCACAGGGTGACTATATTACTTGACATGTACTTGTGTAATGCAGTACTGTTTTGTCATGCCACTTGCAGTGGTCACCAACATACACTGTATGCTGGCATGTGTCATGAGTATGCAACATACTTTTGTCAACCTAATACTGTATAATGTTGTATTGGTGGTATTGTTACACAATGCCAGATATGTCATGGACCTGTGTATGCTTCTGTTCCATGAGTTTGAGGGGATAAACGATGGACACACAGTGGCAGTAAAGCAGCACAGCATGGCATGGCAACACAGCAGAAATATGACTTCAGCAAGGTACAAGCAGTTTACGTGCATGGCTCCATATGTTCACATCTGTATACAGTCTACCAAGGACAATGGCTGCAGTCAACATACTCATGCATTCATAATTTGTGATAAAATCTGCTACAGGGCAAGGTGTGACCTTGCTGGAGTGCATATGCTGTCTATTTGTAAGAAGCATAGTAGACAGATGACTCACTGTAAGGACATTAGCCTACTATATGATGTTAGTACTACATGCCTGTGGGAGACATTTGTCTTGCAGACATAAACACACCTTTGAAACAGACCCTGCCTAATGGTACACAGAGCACCTCAGTGCACCTCAGCACATGCTATCTGTTTGACTGGCTGGCCGGCCGTCATCTCAACACACGTCATCTGCATGAGTCCCTCTTGGACTGGGGCAATATGTGCTGGTCTTGTACTGAGGGGTATACAGATGTCTCTGATTGTGAGGGCTGTAATGCCTTTATGCTAGTTAATTTCACATGTACTATGGTTCCATAACATGATGTATATTGCTGTAACAGCCTCACACACAAACATGGCCACAATCAGGCTAGTGCCATTTTCACTCACTGCATACAGGACACACCAAGGCACACATATACTGAAAGTTGGCTGTATGTAGATTAGAACACTTGGTTTACTATCAGCATTCTGAATCCACTTTGGTCGACTGTTTAGAATGTCAACCCAAAAGGTGAATTCAGAATCCCAAAATGTAAACCAAGACAAAAATGAATATATCGACAACCATGGTTCGATGCATTCGACATAGCAGGAATTGACGCCAGTCACCCATGCTATGCACATTAATGTACTGTTACATTCTACAGGTCAACAATATGTTAATGCTATGATTTTTGTGGGGTGGAATTGTTTGCTGTGGCATCTGTACCTCAATTCTGTTCATTGGTGGTTCTGTGTTTATTACCGGTTTGTGGGTCATGGATGGAGATGAGCAGCAGAGTGATAATACCAGTATAAACATTCAGGCTGCATTACAGTCTATTTCTGTTTTAGCAACTACTCTTGCTGAGCTAGCCTCAAAAGTCGACAGACTCATTGACAGTAATGGTCTGAATTCAATGAATGGAAGGGATATAAGTGTCTCACAAGTGGTGGAACCTTCACTAACTACTCCTGCACAAGGAATGCATTACCCAGATAACAGGCTTAGAGGGGGCAAGACTCTTCCTAATACAAGCAATTCATCTTCTCATTGGTGAGATAGTCCATGAGGTGGTGATGTCAATATTCCAGCATTTTTGGTTGAGCAGTGGCTCAAGTGCAGTACAAACTGGGTCAACAGTGGTGCGAATGGATGTTGTGGCCTATTAGAGCAGCAAATACAGACTTCTAAAGACTTAATTTTTAAATATAAGACAATCCAGTTAAATAACAGCTATTTCCAGGAATGTTTGAAGCGTGAGCATGTCCCCAAAGGCCTTCATATGTGGCAATATTCTACCGGACTAATTAAGAATGCACAGTTACATCAGGACCTACTGAAGTTTTTTAACAGGCAAGGATGTGCTTTTATTGAACTGTTAATAAGGAACAATAATAGGAAAATTGCTTTTCTAATTAATGACATTAACAAACTGGACTCCAGCATTAAAAATTATTTGTTATTTGAACACAAGAAATTGGAATTTCATAATGCTTTTGTAACTGTAGACAGGGATTTGGTTGAGCTTAGAAACAGGAAGGAAGGAAAATTAACAAGGGACAAAGTTGAATATGATGGAGCGTGGGTTTCCTCCAGGTGCTCCGGTTTCCTCCCACATCCCAAAGACATGCTGTAGGTGGATTGGACACTCTAAATTGGCCCTAGGTGTGAGTGAGTGCGTGTGTGTGTGCCTTCTGTGGAAGGTTGGGCGCCGGGCTGGCAACTTGACACTGTAAAAATACTCCACTGCCAATCATGAGCGGACAGGTGATCCACTGTGGCAACCCCTAACCGGAAAAAGCCAAAAGAAGAAGAAGAAAGTTGAATATGATGTGGGCAAGATCTACCCTGACCCACCATTGGGGCAACAAGCCAGATATTTTGAGAATCATACTGAACAAATTTTGGGTTCAGACAATGGTAATTTCAACAACAATGGTAATGATGAACAGGACCCTTTAAAACCCCTACCTCTGAGGAGATCAGCCCAACTGATGAATAATAAGAATCAAACACAAGGGAACTGGAGGTATGGGGGTGACAGACACCAGGGTCAGCAGAGAGGGAGAGGGAAGAGACATATGAGACCAGGTCCATATCAGAGATAGTCCTTGATATGAATGAAGATTATTTGCACAATGAAGATTATTAAAAATGTTGAGGGTGATTTTAACGTTTACAATTTAAGCCAAGCTGTTGCTGCTTCTGACTGGGCTGAATTGTTTTCAAGAGGCCTTAATTTTGTACCTGCAAGGGAGGCCAATGTGACTGACACCATTTTACAATTAAAATTATATACCAGGAAATTGAATTTAACACTACATTTTGCACAAGGTCCTAGTTTGGTGGTACCTAATATTCAGCTTCATAGACCTAATACATTTATCCCCCCTCCACAGCCTATGACTCAATTATTTGAAAATCTTTGTGACAGAGACATCAGGGACTTGTCCCATAAACATAGTGACCACATAACTAATTTAACTAGTGAGGAGGTTGTTTTACTTAGGGATATTATTGGTAATAGAGAGAAAAGAATCGTGAAACCTGACAAGGGTGGGGGCATGAATGACTACAATAGTAGAATGATGGATCTGTTGTACAATGAGACATATGTCGAGATTTCATGGAATGAGTTAAACATCGCATATACAGGAACATTGATTTAGTTATTGATGAGTTGTTGCTTACTGGGCAAATTAGCCTTAATGAACATGAGTTTTTAGAAACACCTTATCCTAGGATCCCAACTATTTGTGGGATTCCTAAGATCCAGAAGTCCATTTCTAATCCACCCTTGCGTCCCATTGTGGACGCCAAAGCCTCTAAGACTTTTTTGTCTAGCGAAGTTCATTGACAATAAGGTTAAGCATGTTCTTAACAATATAATTACTTTGTTTAAAGATTCTTGGGACTTTCTAGCTAGAGTCAAGGCAGATATGTATGATGATAATTTAATTATGGTCACTATTGATATCTGTGACCTCTTTTCTGTTATACCACATGATGAAGGCCCTGACTGGTTCTATGACTTTCTCTGTGCAAATAGTAATCTTAGCCACATTACTATATTGACTATTAGATCATGTATGGAGCTTGTCCTTGAGAGTAATCTTATTAGTTATGAAGGGCATTTGTTTAAACAAAGACAGGGTGTGGCAATGAGGGCATGTTGCTCCCCAGTTTTTGCCACCATTATGTTATCACAATGGGAGGACTTATACATTTTTAATTCAAGGTTCAGGCAAATGTGTGCTCTATATGGAAGATACCTTGATGACTTGGTGCTACTTTGGAAAGGTGGGGAGGAGGAATTAAATTAGTCATTTTCCTATATTAATGGTACAACTGTTTTTTTAAGATTTGTTATGAACAAGGATAAAGATAAATTAAACTATTTGGACGTGACTATCAAAAAGAACTATGAGGAGAAAACCTTCACTTCACATTTATATAGGAAGCCCACCTATTCCAATTCATTGTTGCATTTTCAAAGTTGGCACCCAATGCATCAAAAGAAAGGCTGGTAATAGGCCAATACATTACAATATCTATGATGGTCTCAGAAAGGTATGCTTTCCTCAAGGAATGTGTAGTTTTTAAAGAAATGCTTGTTAGGAGAGGGTACCCTGTTAGTTTTATTGGCAATATAGCTAAGGAGGTGATAAGTAAAAGCGACAGGGGTACATTTCAGACTTTATTATTTACTTGTAATGTGGTGGTTAATAAAGTGGTGACAAGTAGGCACAGTGATTTTGGTAAGGCCTTGGTCTTGTTGTTCAGTTTGGACTTTTTTGAGATAAGGAACATCATAGACAAATTTTGGAGAATTTCTAACATGGACACTGATGTTAAAACAGTGTTGGGCGACAAACCATTAATTGTATATAAAAATGCATTTCCCTGAAAGGATTGCTAGAAAGACCAGTAAGAAAATCAACACAAGGGGGCAGTTTTAAGTGTGGGAGATACCCACAGTGCCCAAATATGGTGGACAGAGAGAAAATAACCATTAACAACTATGGCGCTATAATCCTTGGTAAAAAAATATTATTGTTATTCCAAGGGTGTAGTCTATATTGCAGTCTGCACATCCTGTGCAGGATTTTATGTAGGTAAAACTAAAAGGGTCTTGAGAGAGAGAGAGTTTATCAGCATCTATACAACATAAAACATAAGAATGAAAATAATGCATTATTCAAACATATTAAGGAACATCCTTCATATGAGTTTAAGTTTTGTACTATAGATCATGTGGACATGGGGCCTAAGTGGGGGACCACTAGATGAATTTCTTGAATATAAAGAGTTGCAATGGCAAATTGTGACCAATGCCTGTCATCCACCTGGGCTAAATGATAGACTGTCCTTGTGTTCTTTGTTAAAACTGAAATCATTATATTTTTTATGACTAGTTGCACCATGTTTATTTTTTGTAATAACATACAGTTTTATACAAGTTGTTCTCTATTCTTATGTCACATTGAACTGGGAGAACAGGATGTGATGTAATTTGATTTTAACCAATGACAGATTGAAGGAATGCATTTAACAAGTAGTTTTAATGAATAATGTCATTCTGATGAAGTCAAATGATTGTTGATGAAAGCGCTAAATAAATTGGTCTTTTTTACATTTGGAAGTGTTGGTGGAATTGTTTGCTGTGGCATCTGCACCTCATTTCTGCACATTAACATACTGTTACACTCTACAGGTCAACGGTACGTTAATGCCACTATTTTGTGGGGGGCTATGCCCCCTGCACCACCCATGTGGGGGGAATGTGCCCCCCACGCTCACTGCATATTAAATATACCAACTCCAAGATCACACTGCAGTGAGGAAATGGGATAATTCCTTGTTCACCACTGAAATGCAATCTCCCTGCATGATGTTGAACCCAAATTCTCAAACTACACTACTCATTCACTGCAGCGTAGTTGATATATTTTGGGTCAACATTCTGCCAACTTCAAAACTGCAATTCAACCACATGCCAGTCAACTCATGCAGTTTCAAGGTTTTCAGTGTAAACCGGGACACTTACCTATGTACTGGCACACACTACAGATCACCATACCCAATGCATGCAACACAACTCACATCTGCTAGTGCTGTCAGTTTAGAACATATAATACTTGTTGATATCAGCAAGCCTTGTTGTGGTCAGTCATTTGGGAGGCCACATCACCCACTATAAGTAAAATGATACAAAACTCTATGTCTAGGTTACAAAGTTACCATATGTATGCCTTATGGATATACACATGTTGGGTGGAGTGATATTAGAACCCCTCCAATCCAGGCTTAGATCACAGTACTTGTCACACACACCACAGCTTATGTCTAACACTGCACTCTCAGCTGGTAGTCTTAAGGTGGCTGACATCATCAGGCCTTGTAAAAGAGGGCAGTTTGGAAGCCAGCAACAAGTTAAAGGCCAAAAAAAATGCATAACTATTGCTGCTCGATAGCCGATGATGCATGTCTATTATTCTGCAGGGGTATATGCATACATACACACACACCAACTGGGCTGCAGTGAGATTAGAACCCCTACCTATCTAGACTCACACACTATAGATCACAGTACTTATCACATACGCCACACCTTACATCTGATACTGCACTCTCAGCTAGCTGGTAGTCTTAAAGTGGCTGACCTCATTTGACCTTGTAGACTAGGGTAGTTTGGAAGCCAGCAGCAAGTTATGGGCCCAAAAAGTGCATAACCATTGCTGCTGGATAGCCCATGAGGGCATGTCAGTTGTTTTGCAGGGGTATATATATACACACACATCGTGTGATGCAGTGAGATTGGAACCCCCTACCTATCTAGGCTTATACACTATAGATCACAGCTTGTCTGTTGTATAGGTGATTGCAGTCACTGTACTTGTGCATTACACAAACTAGGCTTGTGTTGAACAGCATCTGTGGCCTGCAGAGTGATATTGGTTTGTACTGTTATCTGCATCTAATATCCCAGCAGTGTGATAACTGTTATCCTACCTATGTGTGTACAGTTACCAGTATGGCTGCTTGCAGTTAAATAGGTGACATCATGGGCAGGGACACTGTGCCCTGTCCATATGTGCGTTGACACAATTATACATTACACCACCTGCTCATCTGTGTCTGTCTACATGGTGACATCCAGGGTCTGTAGGTAAGTGGATTATGCACTGTTGCACCCTTAGTTTGGATTCTTTGACCAACATTATGGCTGTGTGAAAGTGCAGTTTACTCACCATTATTAGAGCATGTCAGACAATGCAGACATCCACACACATATTTCTGTATATAAAAGGGATGTATATATAAATGTAGCTGTGAGTGTGTATGATACATATATGTGTTATGTAGATATATGTGGGGAGTCTATGTATCATTTTAATATATATATATATATATATATATATATATATATATATATATATATATGCATATATATGTGTGTGTGTGTGTGTATATATATATATATATATATATATATATATATATATATATATATATATATATATAGGTGGATGGCACAGTGGTGCAGCAGTAGCATTGTCATCTCACAGCAAAAGGTTCTCCAGTTTGATTCTCGGCTGGGGTGCCTTCTATATGGAGTATGCATGTCCTCCCTGCATTTGTGTGGGTTTCCTCTGGGTGCTCCTGTTTCCTCCCATGTTACAAAGACATGTCTAGAGTGCTTCTCCCTGGGCCTCTGCTTAAAATTGGCTTCATTCCAAGTTGGACTTTCCTGGTAAACAAATATTAAATAAATAAAAATATATCTATCTGACACAACATAACAATAGATATACTATGCATAGAAGAGAGAAATATTGACAGATGTATATGTACAGACATTTATAAATAACAGGTCATTTCAATGAAGGGCTAACAGAATTGCACTCATTTTTACTAAGTGCACAGGCATGCCCAGTGAGATTGCCAGTACTTATAATGTGACTCCAGGCCACAACTACCTGTATTCCAGTCTGAGATTTTGTATGTTACAGACATTAACATCCACCCCTATTTCTGCAGTACTGCACTTCATTCAAAATATCCACAGCATTCCCCATCTGTCTGCTGTACTAAATATGTGACTGAGGTTGGTAATGTTACACCACTAACAGACTGACAGTCTACATACCTCTCAACTGTCCTGATTTTTACAGAATGCCCAGACTTTTGCCTCATATGTTTGGTCTGTTCCTCACACATTTGTGGTCTTCTGGTGGTTTATTGAATGTTGTCATCAATACAGTCTACTAAGTGCAGGCAAGCAATTGTGTGTCAGACTTTATATCCATCAGAAAATATGTACTACTGCAACACCTTTAATTCCAGCAACTGTCTAGGTTTATGTGACCAATATTTAAACTCTGCCCTTATGTTTGGGCCTTTGCCCCCCCCCCCAATATTTCTGGCTTTGTCCAGATTTCCTGCACTAAGAGGTTGGGGGGTATGACATTCTGTGAAAACACCAACATACTACTACCTCACTGGGGCAATGCAGCAACTGCCTCATATACACAGACAACCCTCTCTTCCTCCCACCCAACACTACAACCTGTGAGAGATACACATACATAACCAAACTGGAAGCAAAGCTCTCTCCAGCCAAGATTGTGACAGTGAAGAGGAGAAGGTTAACAGCTGCACTACACCTCAAGCAACACCTAGCTCTTCAAAACCACACCATAAACACCCACACATAGTAATACTAAACCCACATATGCAGAGGCCCTTAACATTAACCTGTCCAAGCAACAAGGACCTCTGAAGCTGAAATGAAAACAAACACCAGTCACAACCAAAGTGACACATAGCTCACAACACCAGTGTGCCACCCAATAACAGCTCCTAAGGCAAGACAATGTACCCAACACTTTAGTCATAGGTGACTCTATAGTCAGGCACACTGATGTACCTCTCACCAGGCTGAACAAGAAGAAAATTACAGTCAGCTACCTGTCGGGTGCCAGGATCCACCATATAATGCATGCATTCAAGTCACTCTACAACAAGTACAAATATAACTCTGTCATTGTTCATGTTGGAGTGAATGACTTGAGACGTACCTCCCTAGACTACATGAAAAGAGACATGGAAGAGCTCTCGGACCATGTGGCCCAGGCAAGTATGACCCTAGCCCTGAGTAGCATCCTGCCTTCTCCCAGAATGATACCATAGTATAAGGACAAAATGATTGACTTCAACAATTGGCTAAGCTTCTGGTGCCATTCAAAGGGGATCCAGTATCTGTCTGCCTGGGAAGACATGATCAACAAACCACAATGCTTTGCTAGAGATGATCTGCACCTGTCACCCCTGGGATTCAGGTTACTGGTTAAAGCTCTTGCCACCCCTATAGTGGCTTTTTTAGGCAAGGTTCAAAGGACAAAACCACCGCCGTAACAGATACAAGCATGCAAAATCTGAAGGTAATGCTACTCAATGCTAGAAGTCTAAACCTCAAAATGCACTCTCTCGAGGCACTCCTAAAAATGGAGAACATTGATATCTGTGCAGTAACGGAGACCTGGTTCAAGGCTCCAGAGAGCACCCCTACAATACCAGGCTACAACTCTTACCACACTTTTCGGCCACCAAACCAAGACCGAAACACTAAAGGTGGAGGAGTGTCCATACTCACCAAGGATATTCACACCTCCAGGCTAGTTGCCCAACACAATGCATCTGAAATTCTCCAGGTGCAACTAACACTAGGTAAGACTGCAATCCAAATTGTAGCTTGCTACAGATCCCCCATAATCCCCCAAGATTCTCACTACACATTTCTAAACATACTGCAAAATATTAAGATACAACCAAACAACCTAATACTTTGTGATTTCAACTACCCTGCCATTAATTGGGAAAACTACTCGGGTACCAGCACCTTTTCCCAACGGTCCTTGGAATTCATAAATTCCAATGCCCTGGATCAACTAATCCATTGTCCCACCAGGGGCTCCAATATCCTAGACCTGGTCATTTCCAACATGGGAGATAGATGCTCCAGACCAGTGGTCACCCCCCTCATTGGTCAGGTATGACCATAAGTAAATCATCCTTGACATCCACCCCCCCCCCCAAGTAAGGAAACCTCCGTAAAAAACTTCTCCAAAGCCAACTTCATGCTACTCAGGTCAGAAGTGACAAACTTCATGACACCCATGCAGATGGGATCTGAAAGTTCGACTGCTGAATCCTACACTAAGACACTGTATGAGCGCATCCTCTCATGCATGAATTGTGCCATCCCAAATAGAACCAAGATGCTCTCCTCCAAAAAAAGGAAGCCAATCTGGTGGTCCCCTGCCATAAACAAACTATACAACAGAAAGACAAAACTGTTGCATTTAAGAGGAAAATCCCAGGATGCAAAAAACTCCCTTACCAGCCTCAGTAAGAAGCTGAGATCCCTCATAAAATCCTCCAAAGCTAGTTACGAAAATAAAATTGCCAAAGATTCCAAAGACAACCACAAGGCATTCTATAGTTATGTCAAGAATCTAAATGGCAATGCTCAGATCTGCTCTGAACTACAATAGAATGGCATTAAATATACTGATCCCAAGGATATTGCCAGTATCCTGGCCAATCAATTTAGTGCCAACTTCACCCCCCTCTCACCCCCTAAAGGGCTCATCTCAATAACAAAAGATTGCCATATTCCGGTAATCATGGCCAAACAGGTAGAAATTGCACTCTCCAAAGCTAAGAATACAGCATCCATGGGACCAGATCACATCCCGGGCTGTGTACTACATGAACTACAAAATGAACTGGCACCTCACTTAAGTGTCATGTTTAATCATAGCCTCACCTCAGGCTTCATGATATTAATATTTGATTTTTCTTCTTTTTTTAAGGCATGTTTGCACACTGCGGCGCACCTTGCAAACATGCTAAAATTATTTAAAAAATTATTTTAACATATTTACTGTAACTTTTGGAACACACAGAGGATAGTTTTGCTCATATCTGTGTGTGCTATGCCATTTCTCTTTATCTACCTTCATTTTTACAACCCCTTTTGTCTGACTACAGTCCTGCACATGGAATTTTTCTGTATATGGTATGGACACTAACACTGGGTCTGCAGAGCTGCCTGCCTGTCTGCTTAATGGATTGCTCTACCTGCTTCATTTGCATGAGATTCACCTGCTTATGAGCTGATTGGCATGCCACGGAAGTTTCAGTGTTGGAGCACTCCAAAAGCCACTTGGCAGTGCTTACTGAATCTAAAACTGTTTGCGGTCATGTTAGCAGTGCAGAGCAATACCTACATGGAAAAAAAATGCGTAGGCTGTAGTAAATTCCCCTCAATGTGTTTTATGCATTACCCATTATCTTGAAATGATTTGTAAGCACATTCAGAATGCAAAAGTTTGTTAAGGTCTTTTCTAAAACTATCCATTAATTCTTGATTTTTTTTACACCTGAAGGCAAGTGGTTCCAAGTTGCTGGCCCTAGTCTTAAAGAAGCACTTTCCCCAAATGTAGTTTTGAGGGGTGGGTGTACAGTTAATATGCATTTATCTTGTAAGCTTCTCAGTTCTTCAGTATAGACAGATTACTTTTTAATAGAGGCAATGCACTTGTTTTAAAACATTGAAGAGTAATGAGTTAAGAAGGAAAATAGCCATATGATTCACTGAGGACCAGTTGGTGTGTTGTATGACTTTTAATTATGGCATAAATGGTGTGCTAAAAGTATAAATCTACAGATTTTGTTCTCTACCCTTTGTATTCTGTGGGAATAATAGACTGATGCAGGATGAGAAAAAGAAGATATATTCCAGTTTAGTTAACTGAATGTTTTAAGTGATTGAAATGTCCCTAGGAGAGAGATGACGAGTGATCCTACTACAAAGTTTCAACTCAGCTAGGACTTTACTGATCATAATATCAGTGTGTTTTGCAAAGAAGAAAGTTCAGTTCAAATTCAGGCCAAGATATTTCTGTTAGTGGTGTTGGGAATTATGTTACAGATGAGATCTGTTAAGTGAATATGAGGAATATTTGTCAATTTCTTAGGAATAGTGAAAACCATAACATTTATTTATTTATTTATTTATTATGGTTAATAAGTAATTTATTAGAAGGAGACCAGTTACATAATTGGGTTAAGTCTTCCTGTAGCTTGCTTTTGAGGTTACTATAATTGTTGCTGGATTGTATGAGTAGTATATCATCTACATACATGACCATCTTGAGATACTGTAGCTCAGTGGGAAGGTCATCGATAATCAGGATGAATAATAGAAGTCCCAGAACTCATCCTTGATGTATTCATGCACTGAGTATTCCTATACTGGAAAATGAATCCTTAGAACAAATCTAGAATGATCTGCCCTGTAGATAACATTCGAACCACAGGTTTGTTTGTCATCAGAGTTTAGACTTTCTAGTCTTCAGAATGGTGTTATGATTTATAGCTTCAAAGGTCCTGGTCATGTCCAGAAACAGGTCTGCAGCTATGTAACTTTAACTGAAGTTACAATAAATGTTGTGAAAGCATTTCAGAAGCCATGCTGAACATCACACAGCAATCCATAGTTGTTATCATGTTTTAGGAGCTGTTTATGCAGGGGGGGGGGTAAATATTTAGTGACAGGGAAAAGACTGGAGATTGGCCTGTAATCCTTCATTCCTTTGTGAAAGAGACATTAGGTAGTTGAATAATGCATGTGTCGTAGAAAGGAGAAGGTGCAGACGTAGTAATTAATGAGATACTGAAGCTATGTTAAGGTGTTGCCTGAGGCAAGTCTTTAAAAAGTAGGATGTAACTCAAAAAATGTGGTATCAGCATTATTTAGGTCTTAGAGCAAGGATTTATTATGACTAACAGCTGTTTGTGTAAAGTGTAAGGTAGTCACATAATAAGTGAGGTCTAGGATGGAGAGATGGCTGTGTTGTCCAAATTACCTACTGGAGATTCTTGTGGCAGAAGCCGTTTGTTATGCTGCCAAATGAACTCTGTAAGAAGTGTCCATAGTTATCTGATAAAGGAAAGGTCAGGGTAAAATATAAATTATGTTGTTATGGGTTAGATAGGGCACTGGTAAGTTGTTTTATTTCTTACCAAAAGTGCTTAGTCTTAAGCCAGTTTTCTTCTCATTTCTGTCTAAGGTAAGTAGCTTTGGCTGAGTTGGTAGCAGGTCCTACTTCTTTCCTTAGACTAAGATTTACATCCAAAATCTCATTCTAATTAACAGTTTAAAAATTTCATCTCTGCATCTACCTAGTGCAAAGCAACTCAGCAGTTATTAATAATAGCTATGTTTTTTCCCATCTACCTCATCTACTTGTTACACAGAAACATCAGCATTATTTCTAACTATAAATGGCAAACAATGTAATTGATGAAAGTCTAAAATGTTTAACTGACACTCAATATCAAAACCTATATAAATGTTGCATAAACATTTGGAAAACTTGCACTATATCACAAATTTAATGAATGAGCAATGGCATAGACATTTTGGAATCTAACAATTAGAATCATAGCAACTTGTTGGCTTATTCCAGTCTCTACCAGATTATTCTATTCGTTTACATGTATTGGAAATAGTAAAAATTATCTGTTTTAATAAATTAACAAAATGGCCAAACATCAGATGCTTGCAGGGCTAAACCAGAAAGATCCTAGCAAAACAGGATATTACCTCTGTAAAATACAATAAGAAACTTTCCTTGATGACATTATCATGGAAATATGTAACTTGTCCCACAAAAACAAACAAGTGCTCAGATTCATGGGATTTTGAATGTGCAGCATTCCTTTATATGTTTCAATAGGCTGTTATTAATGCATTTCAACAATAAATCTAAACTCACGTAGTTGTAAGTATATGTCCCATACTTTTTTTGAAGTCAATAACACAATATAGTAAAAAACCTAACTAGTCTCTGAAACTCGCAGCTTTCGAAAAGCTGTCTATTACATTAGTGGAGATCCCAAATAAGGTTGACATCAAAGTCCCACAACAAAATGTATATTAAGACTAAATGCTCTGCCAAAAAGAGTAAAATATAAGGGGAAAATACAAACTTTTCTTGATGATGCTATCATGGCAGACAAGCAAATTCCCTTACTGATGTTTGAATTCAGCATGACTTTTAATCATTAGATGTACTTTAGTGGACTTTTACAAAGATGGTCCCCCAGATTCACTAACCTTCCATGCAGGACTAGCCTAGTCCTGCACGGAAGCGCCCATGTAGGAGCAGGACAGCAGCGTGCCATGCATAATAATGAAGGCACGCTGCCCGAGCTCCTAGGCTTACATGGAGCATGTAAGTGCAGGGGGTGTATCTGAGAGCAGAGCTCTCAAAATAAACATGCCCCTGCAATGTAGAATAGCAGAAGCTGTTAAGAAATTAGTGAGATCGCTCATAAGTGTCCTCATATCCCCACCAACAGTCCCCCATGTGTACAACAGCAACAGGACATATAAATTAAAAGAAGAAACACTTTTATTTATTTTTTAAATCCGATTAAAGTTAACCATAGGTGCACTGTGTGCCCATCACTTAGCTATGGTTAATGTAGCTTAAATAGCAAAAGGAGGATAAAAAGCAGGATATGTGCAAATGAAGCAGTACAGCAATATTGTAGTGAGCAGATTGTTTGCCTCATGAGCAGTCAATCCCAGTTCGAGTCTCACTGCAATACATTCCATTTCCATGTCAAATCACTGTTATGATCAATATATTTAGTTGTATAACCTAATAGATAACATATATGTGTGAACTGGAGTAGTAAGCTGTGTAATGAATGATACCCCATACACTTGCCTAATTCACTACCTCCCCAAGAACCAGTGCACTATTACTGTTCAAAATATAGCAGTAGTAAAGATAAATAAGCACTAGTAAGCAGGTACAAGTCTGTTTGCATGATGGTAAGCAGTGCTTATACAGAGTAAGCAATAGTGAGGCTAACCTTGTCTAAGCGGATGTCACCGGAAGTTAGCAGTGCTTACCATAACGCAAACCCACTCACAACTGCGTAAAAGTGCTTCAACCACTCCTTATCCAATGGGCCTCATTCTGGCCAACAATTTAAACAGCCAGTGCAAGTCTTGAACCCAGGAGCCTGCACACCATAGCCAATGTGATTTACCACTAAGCCACTGCAGATATATATAATCCTGATGTTTCCACAAACATAGCATCCAGCAATACCATTCAACATTACAGGGCATGTAGCTAAACATGTAGATGTATTTGTGTGTGTATATATATATATATATATATATATATATATATCTGGAGCGTTTCTCCCCGGGCCTCCGCTGAAAACAGGCTCTGTGGAACCTAGTCGGACATTCCCGGTCAACAAATGTTAAATAAAAAAATTAAAAAAAAATAAAAATATCTATATCTATAACTAAATAGATGTATAACTCTCCCTCTCTGTATTACACACACGCACACACACACATATATATATATATATATATATATATATATATATATATACATACATATATATATATATATATATATATATATATATATATATATAAATATCCACATATAGATATATACATATGCAGACATCCATACATCTATATGCCGTTTTATATATATATATATATATATATATATATATATATATATATATATATATATATATTTATATATATTTATATATGTGTGTGTGTGTGTATACACAGATATATATCTATAGATATGATACAGCACATAAAAATGACATATATGACCACAGGCACCGCCATTGGGGGTGATGGGTCTCAATCAGCAAACGTGTTACACGTACCAATATCCCCCCCAGCCAAACAGGTGAAACATACAAACAAACACACAAAACAATAAACAAACCACTGCTTCCCAAACTACAGGCAGGATACTACCAGTGGGAGAAACATTGTCGACCTGCTAAGTCTAATCTAGAAACGAAGACAGGAACGTCCCTTGCAGGACAAGCCAAAAATTCATGGGTATTTGGGTTCCTTCCATTACACAGATGCACAATGGCAGGGCACGTATGTTCTTGGACTACAAGAATGGAAAAGCCTGATGATCCATGGGTCCTGAGAAGTGGAGAGTGGGCAGTGTGTAGTGGTGTGGTTAGACCTGACCTGCACCCAGAGAAAGGATGATTGCTGCGGAGAAGGAGGGTGGGGGTATGAAATTATGGGTCGAGGCATGCCAGTGCTGGATAGAGTGGTTCTTATTGGACTGCCTCGAGGATGAAAGCAATGGTGTGAATTGGGCAGAGCATTTGCCTAACGCGCAGGCATTCCCAGTTTGAGTCCCACTGCAGCACAGTCTATTTTATATGGCAAAGCATTTTATAACCAATAGTCTTGTTGCAAAACCCACTAAATAACACATATGTATGAATTAGAGTACTGCAGGAAATGCACATGTGATGTAGCAGAGTCATAATGAATAAGGCACTAGTAAACAGGTATAAGCACAAATAAGCAGTAGTAAGCATATGTAAGCACTAGTAAGTGTTTTTAAGTGTGTTTGCATGGGGCCAAGCATTGCCTACACAGATTAAGCAAAGTAGAAGCTAACTGAGTGTAAGAAACTGTAACCAGAAGTAAGCACTGCTTAGCTCTGCGCAAACCCGCCTACAACTGCTTTAAAGTGCCTTAAACACTCTGTATCCAATAGCCCGTGTTCTGCCCAGCAACAAAATGAACAGCCTCTGCAAGTCTTGAACCCAAGACCTTGTACTCTGCAGTCACAGTAGTTAACCACTAAGCCATCATAGCAGTACATAAGAATGAGGTTTCAATAAACAAATCCTCACCATAGAATATCAAATTGAACATGTGAAAGAAATCTATGTACAGTGTGATGTTGTATATCCTGCCACATAACATAAATATGTGAACTGGAGCACTGCAGTAAGGTCAGATATGAGGTGTTATTGTAATAAAGTGTTGAAGTCCCATAAAGTGTATGTATACATGAATCATGGATACCAGACACATATATAACATGTAACAAATAATATATCAATGCCAAAAGGAAAATATAATGCAAACTATATATTAAGCAATAGTAAGCATTGCACAGCTCAGCTTAGTTGGGGTAAGCAATGTGTAGGCCGGCTAATTCAATCTGCCCAGTGGTATGCCCCATTAGCGTGGGGGGTAAGTAGGAGTAAGCACTTATAAGCAGCAGTAAGTGGGTTTAAGCCTGTTTGCATGGCGGTAAGCAATGCCTACAGTGGTTAAGCAATGTAGAAGCTAACTGAGTGTAAGAAGCTGTAACCGGAGGTTAGCATTGTTTACCCTCGCGCAAACCAGCACAAACCCACTTACATTTGATTAAAAGTTCCTTAGTGACTCTGCATCCAACAGCTCTCATCCTGCCCAGCAACAAAATAATCTGCGTTCCCAAGTTGCAAACCCCAGAACCTGCACACTATAGGCAATATGATTTACCACTAAGCCATGGCAGATACACATAGAGCTGATGTTATCACAAAAATATCATCCAGCATAGTCATTCAACAGTATAGGAAATGTATGTAATTATGTAGATTAATACGAACAACCATTTGTACAATGTTCAGATATAGTATTTCGAGCAATCTATGTATATCAAAATAACAGTGCCTGTCCAGTCATAATGTGAGAACAGTAGTCTTGCAAAATACTTAAGAAAATAATTTAAAAAATGGTGCACGTCGACGGGGTATGTGGGCATGCTTCATGCTCAGAATGTCAAACCTGGGATGTCATTTCCGCAAACCCGGGAGATGAGGCTGGGCAGGTGTGTGAGCAAACCACTGCTTCTCAAACCCCTGGCATGATGCTACCAGTGGGAGAAATAGTGTAGAACAGCTAAGTATAATCTTGACACAAAAACAGGTCCATCCCTAGCAGGACGAACTAAAAATTGTGAGTCACATCGATGATTACACCTGTCTCAGGAGACAAACAAGGCAAGGCTCATACGTACGTGGACTAAACAGATGAAGAGCCTGAAGAAGCTTGGGTTGAGACAGCATACTGGATGAGTACTGAGACATGGAGAGAGGGCAATGTATGGAGGTGTGGTATGGCTGGGCTAGCAACTAGAGAATGGATGGTTGCTGTGTACATGGAGCTCGGGGTGGGGAAGGAACCATGGGTATAAAATTATGGAAATATATGTAAATGATGCAGCACAGCAATAGTGTAGTGGGCAGAGCATCTGCCTAACGAGCAGGCATTCAAAGTTCGAGTCCCACAGCAACACAGTCTATTTTACATGGCAAAGCATGTTATAACCAATTTCGTTGATGCAAAACCCACTAAATAACACATATTTATGAACTAGAGTACTGCAGGAAATGCACATGTGAAGTGTCAGCATAATAATGAATAAGGCACTACTAAGCAGGTTTAAGCACAAATAAGCAGTAGTAAGCATATGTAAGCAATAGCAAGAGTGTTTAAGTGCATCTGCATGGGGCTAAGTACTGCCTACACAGATTAAGCAATATGGAAGCTAACTGAATAGAAGAAAGTGTGACCAGAAGTTAGCAGTGCTTACCTCCGCACAAACACATGGACACCTGCTTACAACTGCTTTAAAGTGCCTTAATCACTCTGTATCCAACAGCCCGTGTTTTGCCTAGCAACAAAATAAACAGCCTCTGCAAGGCTCAAACCCAGGACTCTACACACCACGCACAAAGTGATTTACCACTACGCCATGGCAGATATGCATAAACCTGATGTTTTCACAAATATATCCAGCAAAATTATTCAACAATACAGGAAATGCAGTAATATCATACCACACAACCTCTTAATGCAAGAATTTTGGACAAAGTGTGCCAAAATGTGGGTACAATTGGGGATATATGTCAAATACTGAACTTCTACACTTAAGATGTAGCTAGTTAAACAGTTATATATCATAATATAATATATAATATAATATAAGGGTTTTACATATATAATTAAATATATATAAATATATATATATATATATATATATATATATATATATATATATATATATATATATATATATATATATATATATATATATATAAATACACACACACACACACACACACACACACACACATATATATATATATATATATATATATATATATATATATATATATATATATATATATATATATATATATATATATATACAGATAGAAATGTGTATAGCATTTCCACATGGGAACAAAATCTTGAACCACTCACTACAACATAACAAACCATAAGCATTGTTAATGAGGGTGGGGGCTCAAATGAAGGATACCTGGTAATTACCGCTATGTTACCCCCCTCCACAGCCCTAATGGATATGCCATGCAATCAAATATCCAGCACATGCAGTTCTTGACTTCAGGACCCTCCACAACACAGCTACAATGCTTTAACAGTAAGCCAATTCACCTGACAAATGTCAGGGCAATATCTGTAACATATCATGCAGAAAAGTCATTCTACTGTAGGGAATGTACAGTGTGGAAGGAGTACACATTACAATGGTGCAGATATGCTCAAACATCTATACAGTGACAAATATGTTCAGGTATATATATATATATATATATATATATATATATATAGATATATATATATATATATATATATATATATATATATATATATATATATGAGACATATATAGGTATATACACATATACACAGACAAAAGGTATTAGTAGCCATACATATGTAGAAGTAGTGTGGAAGTACTAGGTGCAAGTATATCCCTCAGCCACAAGCCCTGTAACTGGCACCTGTGAAATGTGTAGTGTGGCAACCATTCCCACAAATGAGAATACTTACATTAAACATACACCCACTCACAATTCAAAGGACATGACACCACACACAGGTATGCATACACAGAAAACCTTTATTTGTGTACTATACAATAATGTATGCCATTATTTACAGCACATAGATTTTGTAATATGTAATCAGTGATAAATGCAAGGCCCACACAAAACAGTAGATGCAAGCAATTTGGATATATAGCATACTATGCTGTCCAGGCCAAGGCCTTCAGTTAGTACAACAGTAGACAAAGGATTTCCCCTTAAGATAAGTAACGATCAGCAATTACAGATGTAGTTCAGCAGCCTCCAATTACACCCTGTAGTCAAGCCCTAAGGGGAAATGTATTAGTTGTGGTAATGTCAATGTATCTGTCACATGTATGGACCCTGACCAACATATTTTGTTGGAGTCCATGATATGACTGTGATGATAGCAGGAATGCTAGCAGTAAATAATGATAGGCCATTACCTAACAACCCCTAACTGTATCACAGCAGGACAAAGACTGCCATATATGTGGAGGACAGAGGCAGGAACACAGAGCCATATTTGCAATATTGCTGTTACACACGCTAGAAATTTCTGGTGTTACAGGATTTGGTGCAACATACCGTTATGCAGACATCAGAAACACAAATGGATGTAGCCATGTACTGATAGCATGCAACAGACAGACTGCCAGTGATATATCTAGGACAAGACCTGTGCAGTGCACAGACAAAACCAAACAGACAACCCACTGGCCATCATGTGGATAGGCCCACAGTTGAGAGCTATGCAGACAGATTGCATTTCATCCTAAACTACTATGTATGCACAAACACTGCAAGACCAGCAATATACAATGCACATAGCAACACTACTCACTCTGTCTGTAGGTCGGGAACCTTATACAAATGTGTAATTGGCCTGTGTCTGCAAGTCCTGCTGTAAGGGGTATTGCTACCTGCTGTCTGTAACACTTTTGCCCACATACAGGAAGGATGTCCCCCATACTGGAAAAGTTAAGGGACAACGGCCACTTGAGTCAGTATTTTATACTACTGGATTGCCATGACAGTGTTTATCCAAAGTACTACGCAGCAGGCTGCATGCAGTTAGCAACTGTTGCACACTGATTGGTGCAGAGGCCATCACCTGATCATGAAGGAATTTTTAACTGGTTATTCTGCTCTTCAGTAACTTGAACTAAAAGCTAGTGTTGGCTGAATTTTGTTATTTGCTAGTAATTACAGGTGTGGGGGTAGCCACATTCATTGATTTCCTGTCCTTGCATATTTAAACTGGTGCATGTGAAATAATTCCTGCTTTAAAACTTCAGCTTGGCAAGCTAAGAACTTGGTTATATTCAACTGGACGTATAAGAGAATTTAAGTACCTTTTTATGCACTTTTTTTTTTTAAAATACAGTATTTAAATTGATTTAAACTGTGTATGAAGGAGTGTTGAAGGAATTTTTAACTGGTTATTCTGCTCTTCAGTAACTTGAACTAAAAGCTAGTGTTGGCTGAATTTTGTTATTTGCTAGTAATTACAGGTGTGGGGGTAGCCACATTCATTGATTTCCTGTCCTTGCATATTTAAACTGGTGCATGTGAAATAATTCCTGCTTTAAAACTTCAGCTTGGCAAGCTAAGAACTTGGTTATATTCAACTGGACGTATAAGAGAATTTAAGTACCTTTTATGCACTTTTTTTTAAAAATACAGTATTTAAATTGATTTAAACTGTGTATGAAGGAGTGTTGAAGGAATTTTTAACTGGTTATTCTGCTCTTCAGTAACTTGAACTAAAAGCTAGTGTTGGCTGAATTTTGTTATTTGCTAGTAATTACAGGTGTGGGGTAGCCACATTCATTGATTTCCTGTCCTTGCATATTTAAACTGGTGCATGTGAAATAATTCCTGCTTTAAAACTTCAGCTTGGCAAGCTAAGAACTTGGTTATATTCAACTGGACGTATAAGAGAATTTAAGTACCTTTTATGCACTTTTTTTTAAAAATACAGTATTTAAATTGATTTAAACTGTGTATGAAGGAGTGTTGAAGGAATTTTTAACTGGTTATTCTGCTCTTCAGTAACTTGAACTAAAAGCTAGTGTTGGCTGAATTTTGTTATTTGCTAGTAATTACAGGTGTGGGGTAGCCACATTCATTGATTTCCTGTCCTTGCATATTTAAACTGGTGCATGTGAAATAATTCCTGCTTTAAAACTTCAGCTTGGCAAGCTAAGAACTTGGTTATATTCAACTGGACGTATAAGAGAATTTAAGTACCTTTTATGCACTTTTTTTTTTTAAAAATACAGTATTTAAATTGATTTAAACTGTGTATGAAGGAGTGTTGAAGGAATTTTTAACTGGTTATTCTGCTCTTCAGTAACTTGAACTAAAAGCTACTGTTGGCTGAATTTTGTTATTTGCTAGTAATTACAGGTGTGGGGGTAGCCACATTCATTGATTTCCTGTCCTTGCATATTTAAACTGGTGCATGTGAAATAATTCCTGCTTTAAAACTTCAGCTTGGCAAGCTAAGAACTTGGTTATATTCAACTGGACGTATAAGAGAATTTAAGTACCTTTTTATGCACTTTTTTTAAAAAATACAGTATTTAAATTGATTTAAACTGTGTATGAAGGAGTGTTGAAGGAATTTTTAACTGGTTATTCTGCTCTTCAGTAACTTGAACTAAAAGCTACTGTTGGCTGAATTTTGTTATTTGCTAGTAATTACAGGTGTGGGGGTAGCCACATTCATTGATTTCCTGTCCTTGCATATTTAAACTGGTGCATGTGAAATAATTCCTGCTTTAAAACTTCAGCTTGGCAAGCTAAGAACTTGGTTATATTCAACTGGACGTATAAGAGAATTTAAGTACCTTTTTATGCACTTTTTTTAAAAAAATACAGTATTTAAATTGATTTAAACTGTGTATGAAGGAGTGTTGAAGGAATTTTTAACTGGTTATTCTGCTCTTCAGTTATTCCCACCCACCCCCCCTGTTTTTGTTTTGGTGTTAATCTTAGTGGCATTGAAACTGCCGCCTCAGCCTGCCTCTGGGCCCATCTCATTTGCTCACTCAACTGAGTGCAGTGAGATCATATTCTGATTTCAGGCACTCCTACTGTGTACAAAGAGAGCATCTGGGAAATAGAAAAAAAAAATAAGCTTATTTCCTGCCTTTCTTGTTAAGTGGTACAGACTATTTGTAGGCTTCTGAGCCCCCAAGCTCTTCTGTGTTTGAGGGAAGCCTTCTAGCTTGTTTTTTTTTTCTTATAACTAGCCAGTTTTCTAGTTTCAGCACACAAATCTGTTTTTTGATCTCAGCACTTGTTCAGAAAAAAAAAAAAAAAATTTCATCTGCTTTTACTGTACTTGTGTTTCTACCTACTTCTTTTACTTTTGCATCATCTTAAAATACTCAATTGTATTTATTACTCCCTGGTCTAACTCCTTCTAAGCCTTTTGGTTTAGACACTTGGGCTTCCTAGCAGTGAGTTGTTTTGCACTGAGAGGTTTGTGGTCTGCACTGTTGTGGCAGAACAGGTAGCTTACATCCTTCTAGGTTGAGAACTGCTGATTGAGGGCTCAGTGTCTGTTATTCTAAAAGTGTATTAATTCTGGTTTAAGCACTTGGGCTTTCAAGCCAGTTATTTTACATTAAGAGGGTTCGTGGTCTGCACTCTTGTGGGAGGAGAGGCTGGACTCTGCCCTTCTGAGCTGGGAATTTCTGGTTAAAGGCTTATAGTGCATGCATATCTGAACTGTTTCTTACTGAAGTTGGTGCGCCTTGTTTGCTGTGGCATAGACTGGATTCGGGCCTGCTGGATCTAGCTTTGTTTGTGTAACTTGAGCACTAATCCAGACATTCTCTAAAGTATTCAATGGTATTTATTACTGCTTGGTTGTAACTTGATTAAAGTGTAGCTATCATTCAAGTCTTTTGGATTAAGCACTTGGGCTTCAGACCAGTTGTTTTACATTAGGAAGGTTTGTGGCAAGCACTGTGGTGGCAGGACAGGTAGCTTTCATCCTTCTAAGTTGGGAACTGCTGATTGAGAGCCCAGTGTCCAAGTGTATTAGTTCTGGTTTAGGCACTTGGGCTTCAGGCCAGTTATTTTACATTAAGAAGGTTCGTGGTCTGCACTCTTGTGGGAGAAGAGGCTGGACTCTGCCCTTCTGAGCTGGGAATTTTCTGGTTAAAGGTTTATAGTGCCTGAATATTTGAACTGTATCTTACTGAAATTGGTTCACCTTGTTTGCTCTAGCATAGACTAGATCCAGGCCTACTGAATCTAGCTTTGTTTATATGCTTGTTGTTTGTTTGCTTGTTATTTCCCTGGAAGCTAATTCACCTAATACGCAACTTCTCAGCTTCTGTGGATCACTAGTGATATCTGCATTGCTTACTGTACTTATTTCCTTGTTTCACTTGAAAGAAAGTTACTGTTTGTCGTTTTGCATTTAGTTACTTGTAACACATTGCACTCAAGTTACCTGGCACTTGCTCACTAAAGCAATTATATAAGTCAGCACTAAAATTAAAAGCACTACACCCTCACTCCCCACTGGCCCTTGTTTTCAATTAAGGATTTCCCAATATTATTCTAGCATGTCCAAAGGTCAGTTGTCAATCTCCTCTCCGGTCCAGCTGGTGAATCTGGGAATCTTGAGGCAATGTTATAACTGCCTCATGTACACAGACAACCCTCTCCTCCTCCCACATAACACAAATACTTGCGAGAGATGCAGCTATTTAGCCAAACTGGAGGCTGAGCTCTCTCAACTCAGGACTGGCAAGACCAGACAGGAGGAGAAGGCAACTACACACACCACAAAACCAGCCTCACATAATGCTACCACTCCATTGAATCAAACACATAAACACACAAAGACATACTCGGAGGCTCTGAGTAAAATTTACCTAAACAGCAGAGGCCTCCAAAGCAGACACCCAAACAACTGCTACCTCAAGACACCCCACAAGCAACACATAAACCACAAAAGCAGTGTGCAAAGCAGTCACAGCCCTTAAGGCCAAATACAACACCAAACATACTTGTCATAGGTGACTCCATAGTCAGACACACTGACGTCCCACTCACCAGGCTGAACAAGGAGAGGGTCACAGTAAGCTGCCTATCCGCTAGAATCCGCCACATAACACAAGCACTTTCGGTCACTCCACAGCAAGTACAAATATGACACAGTCATTGTCCATGCTGGTGTGAACGACCTGAGACGCACCTCCCTGGACTGCATGAAAAGAGACATAGAGGAGCTCTCTGATTATGTAGCCCAGGCAGGTATGACCCTAACCCTGAGCAGTATCCTTCCTTCACCAAGAATGATGCCACAATATAGAGACAAGATGATCAGCTTTAACAATTGGCTTAATGTCTGGTGTCATTCAAAGGGGATCCAGTGTCTGTCTGCCTGGGATGACATGCTTGACAAGCCACGCTGCTTCGCAAGGGACGGCTTGCACCTGTCACCCCTGGGATTCGGATATTGGCTAAGGCTCTTGCCACCCCATAGTGCCTTTTTAGGCAAGGCTCAAATTCTAAACCTACCACCCTAGAAAACAAAATGGGAAGAAATTGAGGGTAATGCTGCTCAATGCCAGAAGTCTAAATCTCAAAATGCACGCACTCGAGGCCCTTCTCAGTATGGAGAACATCGATGTCTGTGCTGTAACTGAAACCTGGTTCAAGGCTCCTGAGAGCACCCGCACTATTAGGTTTTACCTCATATCATGCGTTCGGCCCCAAAACCCGGACCACTCCACAAAAGGAGAGGGTGTATCCATATTCATAAAGGATACTCACACCTCCAGGTTGGTGGCAACGCATGAAGCTTCGGAAACCATCCAGGTGCAACTAACCATAGGCAAAACTGCTCTACAAATTGTAGCATGCTACAGGCCACCCTCTCAAACTCAGGAACCCCACACAGCCTTCCTGAAGACACTGGAGGGTATAAATGTATCTCCAAACACCATCATATTGGGTGACTTCAACTACCCGAATATAGACTGGGAACATTACTCAAGCCCTAACTTTCTAGCCCAACGGTTCCTGGAGTTCATAAATTCAAATGCCATGGAACAGCTAGTCACTGTTCCCACGAGAGGAGAAAATATACTAGATCTCATTGTCACAAACATGGGGACAAAATGCTCCACACCGGAAGTATATCCCTCATTGGTGAGATCTGATCATAAACTAATCTCACTGGAAATCCACATCGCCCCCACCCCAAACAAAAAAGACCATAGTGAAGAACTTCTCTAAAGCAAACTTCAAACTACTCAAGACTGGTGTGCTATCCTTCAAGGCCCCTGAGTCAGAGGAAACCACAACCCAAGCTGCGGAAGCCCTTACAAATGCCTTCGATGAACACCTCCAGGACTGCATGGATCAGGCAATCCCAAATAAAACCAAGACTCTTTCCACAAAGGGCAAACGTCCAGTCTGGTGGACCCCAGCCATTAACAAACTTTACAATAAGAGGAGAAAGCTATTACATGATAGAACAAAATCCATAAAAGGGAAGTCACCCCTGATCATTATTAGTAAAAAAATACGAGCACTCATAAAATCAACTAAGGCCAATTTTGAGAGAAAAATTGCCATGGATTCAAAGGACAATCATAAGGCCTTTTTCAGCTATGTTAGGAACCTGGGTGGAAACTCACAGATATGCTCAGAATTAGTCCAAAATGATACAAAAATCACTGAACCCACAGACATTGCCAACATACTGGCAGACAGGTTCAGTGCAAACTTCACCCTCTCCCCTAAAGGAGAGATAACTATCCCAGCCGAGTGTAGCCTCCCGGACATCTCAAATGCGCAGGTGAAAGCTGCTCTCTCTAAAGCTAAAAACACAGCATCAATGGGACCGGATGGTGTCCCCGGCTGTGTGCTACGAGCAAAATGAGGAATTAAACCCGCACATAAGGCAGCTGTTTAATCTCAGCCTTACCACAGGATACGTGCCCAAGGAGTGGCGTGACGGCAACTGTGGTCCCACTCCACAAAGGTGGCGCCTCTGGGACCCTGGTAATTACCGCCCATAAGCTTAACAAGTCTAGTCTGCAAAGCTATGGAGAGGATCATAATGGAGCTCATAAACAAAGATATAGGGGACTTGCAGACATTGGACCCGACCCAGTTTGGCTTTGTCAAGGGAAGATCATGCCTTTTGAACTTGGTCGACTTCTTGAAATAGTCACCAAGGCCATTGATGAGGAAAGGCAGTCCATACAGCCTACCTTGACCTTGCAAAGGCTTTCGACACAATACCCCACTCGGGTATTGTAGAAAAACTTACCAGCTTAAATGTAAACCCATATGTCACAAGATGGGTTGCAAACTGGCTTAAGGACAGAACCCACAGGGTTAGAGTTGCTGGCACTGTGTCAGACTCCAAGCCGGTCACAAGTGGTGTCCCACAGGGCTCGGTCCTTGGCCCCCTATTGTTTGGCATCTACTTCTCAGAAGTACAGGCCAACATGGGAGGACTTTGGCTGACAAAGTTTGCAGATGACTGCAGACTGGGCGCCATAGTGGAAAGTGCATCGGACACGGATATCCTTCAGAAGGGACTCACGGAAACAGATAGCTGGTGCCAGAGCCATGGCCTGAAGTTAAACGCCAAAAAATGTATAGTCATACCCTTCGGGAAAAACAAGGTAACCCCAAGCTACCATATAGGTGGCAATCCACTAAGCACAGAAGAGGTTATCAGGGACCTGGGGACCCAGGTTGACAGTGGCCTTTCTTTTGACACTCACATTGCTAAAGTGGTTAGAAAGACCTTCTACATTGCCCACCTGATCATGAAGGGATTCACATCCAGATCTAGTGAGGTCATTGTTCCCCTGTACTCTTCACTTATCAGACCAATGATCGAGTACAATGCCCCATTCGGGATGTATCTCACCCGACATCTGCAGCAATTGGAGAGACCCCAAAAGTTCCTCACCAAAAGGATAAAGGGACTCCAAAATCTGTCATATGCTGCCAGATTGAAGAAACTCCAGCTCTATTCAGTCGCATACCGTCTGCTCAGAGGTGACATGTGCCTGACATACAAGGCCATGTCCAACCCGGAATTAATGGACATGCTCCACCTCAAAAATCCAAATCCACCAAAACCACTAGAGCAAGCGACTTAAACCTTAGCACGGATATAAATAGGACGTGCTGGAGGGATAGATTTATCACTCAGAGACTCCCTATGCTGTGAATAAAATCCCGGTCCATGTGAGGCAGAGCACCTCGCTGACTCTGTTCAAGAGAAATCTAGACCTGTGGATGGGAGATCGTAGGTTTACCCCGGGAATCATCTCTGGGTCACTGCTGGACAGAGGCACAACAAACTAATGGGCACAGTATTTTTTTCATATAAGGGGTGGCGTAAGCCACAATAATTTGGGCTAGGCTTATAAATGCCTTAGGGCAGATAGCCTAGTATAAACCTATGAACCTATGAACCTATATGCATCACCTACAAAAGCCATGCTGCAATCCATTCAAACCATCTCAATCCCTCTAGTGGAGAAAGAGAGAGAGAAAGAGAGAGACAGACAGACAAACAGACAGACAAACAACAACAAAAAACCCTTAAACAACAGATAGCTGCCACAGCTGACAGAAAAAAAAATACAGGTATGTAAAACATATACGTATTTAATTGAATTTAGTATGTGGTATAGAATAATAGGATATATGATGTGGAATTATTTATATGTGCCATCTGTAGTTGTTCCTGTAATGATGTTCTGCTGAACAACTGCTCTGGACAATACTGTCTGTCCCTGTAGGCAGTGGGACATACCTGTCAACTGTGCAGATCAGCAATGAATGACAAAGATGTAAGCCATGATATCCGTGCTTCGTATGTTAATCTGGGCAATAGCTGGTGGTGGAAGTACTGCCGTCATGATAGACACATGGGTGTCAGAGCACACCACTTGCAGGACAGTCATGTTAATGTGTAATGTAGCATGCACAAATGCCATAGGTGTATAATAGGCTTGCCAGCAATCTGTCACCATATATACCACCCTAATGTTAGTCTGTGTTCACATGTGACACCTGTCTGTGTTGCAGCAAGGCAGAACAGTGCAGCTGTGAAGGAAAGAGAGTTACAGAGTGTGGATCAGATATCTGTATGCACCCCACATATAGATAAATATATGTGTGATATATAATTAGACGTGTATGTCTGCAGATATACACTCATATAGATATAGGTATATAAGCAACCCATAATATATATCTACACATATATGTACATATATAAATATATATATATATATCTATATATATATATATATATATATATATATATATATACACACACACACACACACACACATATATATATATATATATATATATATATATATATACATATATACGTGTATGTCTACATATATATATATACAAACACACAGACACATAAACATAATTCTTCGACATATTTATACATAGCTCTATATATATAAATACATATATATAAACATATGTAAATACATGTGCCCTTCCATGATATATGTGAGAGAACATCACACATATCAATACACAACATATATATATATATATATATATATATATATATATATATATATATATATATATATATATATATATATATATATATATATTTACAGCAGTAGATGGGTGCAAAATAGATTGTGATGTGTGGTGTGTAACCCATGTTGAGAACACATCTCATGTGTTCATGAAGGTGGGATTTGTATGTTGATGAAGGCTAGTAGGCAGACTGTGGTATGTAGTTTGGGTCTGTAGACAGAAAAGACAGCATACAGGGCTGGTATATGACACGTGGTGTGTAAACACCATGAATGGAGAGTGTTGTTTGGAATGTGTACGCCATTGAGCCCCCATATGGAAGCAATGGGACCAAGGTCCCCACCCATGGACAGTCACAACAGTATTTACATGGTCATAATGGTGTTTGGTCTATGGGTTGTGCAGGAGGAGGAAGCATGTCCACCCTGTGTATGTGTACTGCAGGGCTCCAGGTGATGTAGCAAGTCCCCCATGTCTCTGTGGAGCTCTCTATGCACCAGACCCTGGACCTGATATCGGGTGACAGGGTTGTGTCTGTGTGTGCTCATGGAGGGGGACACCATCTCCTGAGGAGGCTCCACCTGAAGGTAGTGCTGGACCAGTAGATGATAAGGTCCCATGGTAGGTCCCAGATGTGATGTGGCCTGGTAACATGGCCAGATGAGGTGGAAAAGGTGGTTCTGCTGGCAACTAACCCCTACACATGATATTGTGTCACTGTTATGGAACATATGTGGGCTGTAATAGTCCACGCAATCTTGGAACATGTCCAACACCATGTATAGATATCCCCAATAACACAGAATGGCAGATGTGCAGCAATCACATAGCATGCATACCACATGCAGATGTGGAACCATAGTGGCACTGACAATGGCATGCAGGTGAAATAGTCTGTAACAGGTCAGCAAAGATAGTGTCCCCACAGGGAACATGGCTAGAAACACATAGCACAAAGCATGGTACAAACACATAGCACAAAGCGTGGTACAATACAACATATGTCCCAATGGTAGGTAAGCTGTCGATATACCAATTGCATTGTGTGAATGGTTTGTTGTAGCTGATATGGTGGGGTGAGACAGAGATGTGTATTAAGAACTATGGTAACCCTGCTGTATGAGTTGCTCAGACCTGTTTCTATCTTTATGTCTTCCAGGGAAGATGGCTCACGCAAGACTGCCAACCTTCAGTGCCACAGAAATGGAGGTAATTGTGGAACATATGATACAGCACTACCCACTGCTTTCTGGCTGGACAGCCCGTGATCAGCAAGAGAGGACCACCCTGTGGAATGATCTAGTCGACAGGGTTAATGATGTCAGCCTGCAGAACCGCAGTTATGAGCAGGTCCGGCATTGTTGCACTGACCTGCTTCACCATGTATGTCGGCGTGCAGCTTCCATACAGGGGTACCACCTCACAAAAGTGGGGGGCATGTCATCCATCCACCACTCACCCATGTGGAGGAGGTTCTCAGCAGCCTTGTGGCACTTGCCCGCCTGCAGAGCCAACAACTGGCAGAGGGCATTGTGGAGGTGGGTGCCACAGACACACTGGCTGAGAAGCGTGCAGGTAAGGCCCCAGGGCACATCATTAGATCACTCTTGTATATGCATCCAAATCTGTACAGATAGATCATGCATATCTGAGATGTCATATATATAGTCTGTTGCTGTGTAGTAGTAATAAACAGTTTTGCATAAGCTGTAGTATTATGGACTTCTACTGTTGCTGTACCATAATGCTGCACTCACCCTTTACAAATGCTACAGGTATGGCCACTGACATCAACTCTCTCACACTCTTATGTAGGTCCCTCCAGGATACCACCAAGGCAGCAGCCTGTAGCTGGTGAGTATGGTTCATGTTCATGCTTGACAATACACCGGGCATGTAATATCTATGGGATATTCCATGGACACATCTAGCACACCTACTCATACTGCATGCTGTACACCTTCAAGTTTTGTTGCTGTGAAATGCACTGCATCACAGTGGAGACCATGATGGGGTATCGGAAGGGTACATCAGACACATGCAAGATAACTAACATCCTGTCATTGTGAAATGTGTCTACAGGGATGAGAAGTATGACAGGACACACGGCCTACAGTAGGGACATGTGTGAAACAACACCCACATATGATGCTACAACTGTAAATATACCAGTATTACAACAGCAACTGTTACAGATCGACACTATGTCGTCATAACATAGTACTGTGGTCCACATAATTAGCTGGTAGTAGGCTGTTGCAGGTAGTGTCCCATTCTTGGGACACTGCAAAATGACACAAGTGTAGACCATAGTTGTCAAGCATCTGCAAAAAGACTGGAGCTGGGGAGGGTGTGTCATCATGACACAGCAGTGCACTGCAGCAGGGATCCTATGTATGCTAAGAATGGCTGTATCTGCACACAATCAGGTTAAGTAACTGTGGAAGACTTAACCCTGACTCCACAGCAATAGTGACAGCAGTGTGTGAATTCCAAGGGATGTGCATGTGTGTAGACCTTGCAACCATGCAGAGTTGTGGGACATATGTAGGGCACCCCCCCCCATAGCCATGGTAAGGTCTGGTGGTTGTCAGTGTAATAGTCTTGTATTGGTCATACATGCACCACTGATGTTGTGAACTGTAAAGCAGACATCAGGCATTTACAAATGACATCTGTTCACATATCATCCCAGGTATGATTTGCTCTAACACATAGGGGCTGTGAGCATTGGAGCTGACATAACTGAAACAGTATTACACATGCAGCAATGGTTTGTACACCTGTGAGGTATGGTGCACAATACAAGGCAGGGTGCAGAACAGGTCCACAGTATCACTTTGTACATGGGTGCAGTGTTATCAAGGGGAAGGGCCATCAGCTACCAATGCACCCCATGCATCACACACATGTATACTGGTGCTAGCATGAAGTCACTATAGTTGCACTGCATGCTGTTGAGTACCATATGTAATGCATGCTGACAGAAGGGTAATGGGAGGACTGTGTGTACAAATGTTGTGCACCTCACATGTAGGTGTGTGTGTGTGTGTGTGTGTGTGTGTGTGTGTGTGTGTGTGTGTGTGTGTGTGTGTTGATTGTGTCTGTAAGTGCAATATGGTGGAGTGGAGTGTGGTTGATGCATGTCAGATGTGTGTGTACATGTGTGTCTGTGTGGGTGTCCATGTATGCACAGGTGATTGTGGGGTTAATCACATGGCAGTATGTCTCCTTGGGATTGTGCCGTACATGTGCATGGAGTGACACATGAGACACCAGGACAACCTGTCTGATATGTGAACACAGGATAGATGATAGCATAACAAGGTCTGTAGCATGGAACAAGCATTGGGAGGAAAAATACACATCAGGTATACACATCATATTGCCAGCAGCAGATAGATAACTGGCTACCCACGTATGGAGCACTACTAATGCAATGGGGAATTACCAAAGCACACCAGTGAGTGTATCCAGATATTACTGTTGTCCACATGATAGGTTGATTGTGCAGCAGATGTGGCATGGACTGGGCAAGACTGAAGTAAGAGATTCCGGTGTGTGACATATGTAGTGAATGTAGCAGCCCCAACCATATAGGGGCCATGTACACCATGACTGAACATACACAGGGTAACACTGGGTGACAGCAGTAAGACCATGTACAACCTACTCCACTCAAGTCAGGGAGGTGATGGAGTAACAGGTCATGTGTTGTGACCACACATGTAGGCATGGAGACGAATTATATGCTAATGGGTAGTATTAATGCGTGTATGTTAGCAAGTGCCATGCAGGATCGGAAACATTAGTAACTGAATGTGGGACTGTCTGTAAACCCAGGGACAGGGAGGTGGACTGTCAGTGTGTGTGTGGGTGTACGTGTGTGAGTGTGTGTGTGTGTGTGTGTGTGTGTGTGTGTGTGTGTGTGTGTGTGTGTGTGTGTGTGTGTTTGAGTGTGCAAATGTGTGTACTGTTATGCAATGCTGTACAGGTCTTAAAGTGTGTGTTTGTTTCCTCCACAGGTGGCAAGGTGGGTCAAGGTCCATCCTGCAGGCAATCTGAGGTTGGGGTCCATACAGACACTGATGATGATGATGATGCTACTGTTGGGGCACAGGTGGGGTTATCAGAGACTGACACTGTGTCATCATTTGTCATCACCCTTCTAGCCACCCCAAGCCTGCATACAGTTACAGTGCCCAAACCAACCCCATCACAAGTGGCCATAGCAGAGGGACAGTTAGCGGTTGGTGCTGATGACCAGGAAAGTGTTGTTTCCATGCTGACTGTGTCGGGTCACAGTCAGCATAGCCAGATGTCTGGCAGGCCACCACATTGGCAGATGTACCATGATACTCGTGGGAGGGTCATTGGTCACCATGCCCCTGGCGGCAGCGCCATAACTGATGCCACCAGGAGCATGTTTCAGTCTGTCATGGAGGCACAGGCACATATGGAAATGTACACCAGACAGGGCCTGAGGCTGCAGAAGGCTGCTTTCTCATCTGTAAGTGGCAACATCTGTGAACTTGCTGCTGCCCTTCGTGAACATAACGAGATCTTGGATAGATGGTGGGGTTAAGTGGTGGGCATCCGTAACCATGGTATGTCCGTGCTTGAACACGTGGTAGGAGTGGTGTGATGGCCGCGTGAACGTAGGCCAGAAACACCAGCAGCTGGTGGTCAACGTGGATGTGCTAGGATGCCAAGCCACTCCTGTAGTGGCAGTACCAGCCCCAGCACACCATTGGGGTGCTGTCCACACCACACCACAGCACAGCAGGCCTCGTGCACATGGCCCTGGCCAGTTCCAGGTGGGACATGGTCCAAGCGGACATCTGTCATAATCAGGGGAGAGTAGAACCTCAAGTTCTATACCTGCACGTGCCAATGGAACCCCTGACAAGTACAGTCAGTGTGTCCGTGGCCGGAGGCGGTGAACTGCACACCCTGCCAGGTATGGTCTCCAGCTGTCCAACAACACCTGTGTAGGCCAGCCACATGGCAAAACTGTGTGCATGCATACTCACACACTATGCAACCACACCTAGGGCAACCCTATACCGACACACACCATATCACCATGCCCTGAACAAAGAACTAAACTCCTCACCCACACACATGGTGACAAATGTATGGACCACCCTTGGCCTCTGGAAAACCAGCAACACACCCTGTGCATATGATGATACCTGTGCCACATCCCTGTTATCCATAACATTGATACAGGAACAGGCTAATATGGTTCTGATGCACACAGTGACTGTAATAGAGTGCTGCAATGTACTGCAGTGTAAGATGTTGTCAAGGGTAATGTATAATGCTACATGTAAGGTAGTATAGTCATCCAGCTATGATGCATTTCAGCTGTTAGTAACACTGATCAATTGTGATCTCCATAATGTTATCCATTTGTGTTGTAGGTGTACATGTGTCAGCAGGAGGATGGTCTGCAGTCATATTCCACAAGGGTTATGGCACTGTATTGAAACCATGGCCGCGACATATCTGGTGTACAGTTGCACACATGTCACAGGTTTGTATAACAGTTATTGCCTGTGCCACATTGACAGGTGACCCGCTGGGACATGTATAATCTGCAACCTTATGTCAACCCATCCACATACACACACATCTTTACTTGGCAACACTGAGACTAGACCCCTACCTAGGTATGTAGTGCTACTGAACTGTGTGGTTTTCACTGCACACACCACACAACGTTTAGGGTGAGGTGTGTACCAGGTTACATGTTACATGCAGAACATCCACAGACATGTGCAATATGGTAATGGGGGATTTAATGGTTGTATATGGAGAATACATAGTGTGTCATACTATCATATACACATTGACAGACACATAACAGGCAGACACACATCTTAGAGACCTGGGCTTATTGGTGCTAACTAACTAGTCCATGTGTCCAATGTGTTACAAGTAGGCTGCACACAGCAAATGCATAACTGGGCTGTATTGTGTTATCAATTACCTGTATGGTTGATGGTGACAGTGCTCACCAGACAGTGGTATGTGGGACATATACCAGGTGTACCATGGTGTAATGACAGTGTACACAGCACCCACATCCCCCAATGGATATTGTACACACTGGAACCCATTATGATACTCTGACATACCCACTATCACACATTGCCCACGACGGCAATACAACCCATTGTATATCACAACAGTGGTACTATAGTGATATGCATGTAATGCACATGCCACAGGCATAGTAGGGTGTTTCATTGTGATGCCTCACCTATGGGCAGTGACAATACTATCTGTAGTACTGCGTGGCAATGTGTAGTGTAATAGGAGTATGTGGCCTTGGAATGGTGTACCCTACAGATATGCAGATATGCACACATACACACACCTGGCAGATCTCAATCGGTTTCCCATGCCTATTGACCCATTTGTACAACACTGTTGTGCTGGTACTGCAAGGCACATGTAGCTATTAGGGAGAGGAGTGTAATAGGGTACATGTCATGTTCAAGACAGCAGTGGCCACATCTGACTATGGCAATGGGAGTGGAGGTGGTTGTGAAGGCCATCATGGAATTCCCAACTACAGGTGTACTAACACACAAACACTGCTATCCTCATTAATGCACATGTACACGTGTCAATACTGTGGTGCATTGCTGCAGGTGGTCATAGCTGTGTATCTGGCTATTGTCCATGGAGGGATTGGATGTGTAGAGGGTGTGTTTACATTGGTATCATGCCACCTGCCTTATGACAGTAGGCAATCTATCAACAGCCACCACATTAGTGACCGGCAGGGTGAGAGTGACGGGCATCAGCCAATCCTCTGGGTGCCTTCTGCACATGGCCACTGAGGTGATCCAGTTGACATGTATGCAACATGTATTACAACACATGGTTAGTGTCTGTGATGGAGACCTGTACCCCAGCATGTTCAGTTGACTGTGGTAGTATAGTGTAGGTACCTGTGCTATGTGGCCCATACAAGGTGTTGTCTCCTATATGTGACAGGTAGTACACAGCTGGCCAGACATGACAGTGTCAATCAAGCATAGGTTGTCTGTACGTATCTCAGCTGGATACCTGCCATCTGCACATCTGTAGAGGGACTGACGGACACCAGTTTGGTGAGTAGCTATGCAGCAGGATGAATGTGTCAATAGATGGATGTTTGACAACAATATGTATGCCATTACTACATGTTGTAATCTCTCATTAACATGTGCTGTACAGACGATACTCTACAGTTACATTCCACATGTCTGACTATTATCCACTAGGGAATATATACGGTGACACAGCCCACACACCAGGAACATGACAGTGAGGCCTCAGAGTGCAGTTATGCCTGCAGGTGTGCTTGTTGTCAGTAGTAATGTTAGCACTCTACCCTTCCCTGGGACAGCATTGTCGACAGTAGTAGTAGTGCCATGTTACACTACATGCCAGTGTGACAGCATGTACCCTGGGTTGCTACCCCTGCATGTAACACATTCACATGGATAACAGTGCTGTGCAGGTCTCATATACTTGTGTGTCCCAGACATGACACTCAAAACTCTTTGCTACTGTAATGACAGCACATAGGCGCATGTAATGTACATGGCAGTACATACACTTATTACAGATGTCATTTCCCAGGGTTTGACATAGCCTTGTATGTTATGCAGAGATAGCCTCTGTGTAGATGATATGCCACAGAGTATAGCTGGAGCTTTTCTAGATGGTCAGCATAGGTGATCTGCTTTAGACCTGTGATTCTAATAGTGAGTTATTTCCACTGTCTTCCCAGCTGTCGCAGATGTCTTGTGAGGTACATACCAAACATGGCGTTGTACTCTATACTGAGTGTAATGATGGATGAGTAAAATGGGACAATTACCTCCTTTTTTTCTGGATGTTAAGCCCTCAGTGATAAGGTGTGCCACATAGAAGGATTTCCTTACTGTTGTGGCAATGTGGTTAATGAAGGTGAGACCACTGTCCACCTGTGTTCCTATGTCTGTCAGCACACTTTCAGTGTTTAGTGTACTGCCACCTATGTGGTAATTCATGGGTACATGGTATTTCCAAAGGGGATAACTATACATTACTTGGCATTAAGCTTGAGCCCATGGCTCTGGCACCAGGCATCTGTTTCTGTAAAGCCATGTTATAGAATATCCACATCATTTGGGGATGCAATAATGGCTCCCAGTTTTCAGTCATCTGTGAACTTTGTTAGCCAGAGTTCTGTAGTGTTGGCCTGAACTTCAGGGAAGTAGATACCAAACAAGAGCTATCCCAGGACTGACCCTGAGGTATTCCACTTGTCTGGAGCAGGGATTGGACTTGGCTACTTTTACAGTCTGGGTTCCATCAGTAAGTCAGTTGGCAACTCATCGAGTGACGCAAGAGTTTATGGCCAGCTTTGTAAGTTTAACTATGTCTCCAGAGTGGAGGAAGTTGTTGATGGCCTTGGCCAAGTCCAGATAGGCTGGGTGGACTGCCTTACCCTCTTCCGCAGCTCCAGAGACTGATTCAAAGTAGTCAATCAGGTTCAGGAGACAAGATCGGGCCTTCACGAGCCCAACCTAGGTGGGGTCCAGTGTTTGCTGTTTGCCAATGTCTTTGTTTATAAGTTGCATGATAATGCATTCCATGCCCTTGCAAATCAGGCACGTCAGAGTGTGGAGTGTGATAACTGTAGGAGTGCACCACTCAATGGGATCGAAGCCTGAGGTGAAGCTATGATTAAACATGACACTTAGGTGAGATGCAGGTTTATTTTGTAGTTCATAAAGTACACAGCCCAGGATGTCATCTTATCCCATGGATGCTGTATTCCTAGCAGTGGATACTGTGGGTTCCACCTGTGTGGACGTGATTACTGGAATTTGGCAATCTTTTGGTACTGAGATGGGCACTTTAGGGGGTGAGAGGAGGGTGAATGTGGCACTAAATCGATCAGCCCAATATTGGCAAACTCCTTGGAATCAGTATATTTAATGCCATTCTGTTGTAGCTCAAAACAGTTCTGAGCATTGCCATTTAGATCCTGGACATAACTATAGAATGCCTTGTGGTTATCTTTAGAAACTATGGCAATTATATTTATGTAACAGGCTGTTGTGGATTTTGAGGGATATCAGCTTTTTAATGAGGCTGGTAAGGGAGCAGTTTGCATTTTGGGATTATCCTTTTTTCTGCAACAATTTCATCCTTTTGTTGTATAGTTTGTTTATGGCAGTGGAGTACGAGATTGGCTTCCTTTTTTGGAGGACAGCATCTCGGTTCTATTTGGGATGGCACAATTCATGCACAAGTGGATGTGCTCATACAGTGCCTTAGTGAAGGATTCACCAGTTGCACTTTCAGCTCCCATCTCCATGGATGTCATGAAGCATGTCACTTCTGACTTGAGTAGTATGGCTTTGGCTTTGGAGAGGGTTTTTATGGAGGTTTCCTTACTGGCGGGTGGGGGTGGGATGTGGATGTCAACGGTGATTACCTCAGGGTCAGACCTGACCAATGAGGGGTTGACCACTGATATGGAGCACCTTACTCCCATGTTGGTAATGACCAGGTCTAGGACATAGGACACCCTAGTTGTATAATGGATTAGTTGATCCAGGGGGTTGGAATGTATGAATTCCAGGAACCATTGGTAAAAGGTGTTGGTACCCGAGTTGTTTTCCCAGTTAATAGCAGGGTAGTAGGAATCACCCAGTATTATGGTATTTGGTTGCATCTTAATATTGTCCAGCATGTTTATAATGGTGTAGTGAGAATCTTGAGGCATGGAGGGGGATCTGTAGCAAGCTACAATTTGGATTGCAGTCTTACCTAGTGTTAGCTGCATCTGAAGATTCTCAGATGCATTGTGTTGGGAAATAGGCTGGAGGTGTGAATAACCTTGATGAATATGGACACTCCTCCGGCTGTAGAGTTGTGGTGTTGGTTTGTTGCCCAAAATGTGTGATAAGAGTTGGAGCCAGGTATTACAGGTGTGCAGTCTGGAGCGTTGAACCAGGTCCCAGTTACTGCACAGATATCGATGTTCCCCATTTGTAGGTGTGCCTCAAGAGAGTGCCTTTTTAGGTTTAGACTTCTAGCATTGAGTCGCATTACCTTCAGTTTTGCATGCTTGTATCTGTTACAGTGGTGGTTTTGTCCTTTGAACCTTGCCTAGATAAGGCACTATGGGTTTGCCAAGAGCTGTAGCCAGTAACCTGAATCCCAGGGGCAACAGGTGCAGACCATCTCTCGTAAAGCATCGTGGTTTGTAAATCATGTCTTCCCAGGCAGACAGATACTGGATACCCTTTGAATGACATCAGATGCTTAGCCACTTGTTGAAGTCATTGCTGTGTATATGTATATGTGTGAGTGTTTATATGTATATATATATATATATATATATATATATATATATATACATATATATATGTACATATATATCTCCATATATGTGAATATGCATATGTCCATATATGTATGTGGATATATATATGTGTATATATCTACATAGATATGTGGATATATGTGTACACATATATGTTTACCATATGTCCAGTACATGGAGTGGAGTCCTACCTCAGCACCAATAGTCCCAATCCCGTAGTGCAAGGGGATGTCATGGATGTATCGCAGGTATATATGTAGACTGTTGCTACTGTCATAGGGGTGTCTTAATAGACATGGTGGGTGTGGGAGGTCACATATGCTGTAGACATGTGCACCATTGCCTATGAACAGACATCCTAGGGGCAGCATAGTACAGTACACCTCCCAATGTGGATGTTACTAGCCATGTACATGGATATATCATGACAATACTGGGGTACATATGCCCACACAGTGTATGCATGCAAAGATGCCAGTCTGTACAGACACATAATTCCTGGTGGTGTTGAGTTCACATGGCCACATACTACCCAGTAGATGGTGACATACATCTGTACAGCATACCACTGCTTTGTCAGAAATACACAACAGTTATGCTGGCCTGGCAGCAGTACGTCTTGCAAATAACTGGACATAACAGCACACTGGGTAATTACAGTAGGATGCTAGGCATGTCACAAAGCACTGGGCAAACTACAGGCAGACTGCCACAACACTGGGCTACATATTGTATGGGGGAATACACATGTACCTGTGATTATAGCGGGCTTGACACGCAGGTCACAGCAGAGTGTAGCAGACACCTGTGAGAAAATGCATACCCACATCCAATGTCAATACAGCCACAGCCACATATGATACACAAGCTTAATATAACACTTGTGACGACTGTGATAAACACCATCCTCATATGTGCCACTCACACACTGACCCTACATACACTGGTCATGGCACAGTGTGGTCCGATGACTGTCTGTGGTATGGGACACGTGTGTCTGGCCCTACAGACATGTGAGTCAGTAGGGTATCATACACTGGATCAGCAGGTAACATCAGATAGAATGGGACTGAAAACAATGGCATCTACCATAGTCTGTACAGATCCCAAGGTATTCATAAGTGCAATACACATACTGTTGTCAATCATCCTAACTCAGGGATCTGCAACCTGTGGCTCTGGAGAACATGTGTCTCTTCCACCCTGCTGTAGTGGCTTCATGTACCTCTGAGGATTAATGGACACTCTACAGCACAACACACACACAGACACACACACACACACGCACACACACACACACACACACACACACACACACACACACACACACACACACACACACACACACACAGATCAAACAATCCTAACACAGGAACACAGTTATGGACATATGTTAGGTATTGTTCTTCTACACTTTGTTATTTTATATATTATATCTAGTATAACTATATATGAATCCGTATATGCTCTGCTGTTTCCATTTTAGGAGTCAGATAGCTCTTGTGCCTCCCGATGAATTTAGTTTGGTGGGTGAGGGGTCAGGACTGAATCTTTGGATGACGGTTGCAGACCTCTGCCTTACATACACAGACCACAGTACTGTATACACAAACACGGAATGTCCAAGTAATGTCCTCAGAAACAAGCCCTACTACACACAACATGTCCAGCAGTCTGTTATCTGACTGGCTTGTTATCAGGTATGATGTCAATAAATAATGGTGTACAGAACATATGCACCATATATATGTGGGCTTCATCTGCGCAGCATATGTGTGCACCTCTGCAGTCTAGAGTTCAGTGTATGTAACAGTGTTATATGCCACTGTAAGTCAGTGTGTGGGGGTGTATGCACCATGAGTATCCTAGGGTGTTACAACATGTGATGAATACCAGTAGTAAGCTGCCTTAAAGTATACGGATGTACATTACCATACATTTCACCTTGTGAACATTGCTGGCCTGCTACTTACTGCCATCAGTGTGATTGTGATGATTTCAGTTATGCATTGTTATGTAACAGATACCAGCCATTGTCTCAACCTAGGTCTTTTCCCCCTAGTGATTGCGTGCAGAGTGTATGTAGAGGCCGCTGGGCTATGCATCTGTATTACATACTGTTGATTGCTTGTTATCCCATGGCCCAGTCTGTCTTTTCTGTTGTACTGCTTGAAGGCCTTGGCGTGGACAACAACAGATGTGATGTTTTCAGATTACTGTAATAAATGATGTGCTTGAGAGATGCATTACTCTGTTTGTATGTATTTCAAAGCATAATCAGCTATATGACATGGCATGTACAACTGTAATAGTACACAAATAAACCTTTCTTATGTATACAAACTTGTGTGTTGAGTTACATCTTTTGACTTCTCTCTGGGTATATGTTTCAGGCAACAATTGTCTTTGGTATGGGTGATTCATACACTGTCCATCGGATGAGGTTGCAACTGTAGGGATACTGGCAGTATGGTCTGCACCCACTGACTATGTATCTTCCTAGACATACCCCTTTGTGTGTATGTGTAGGTATGTGTATATATATATATATATATATATATATATATATATCTGCATACATGTGTATATGTATCTTAGGACTGTTTATTACTTACACATTGTACATTCAGTATAGTAGTCAGACTGTACTACATAATATGTTATCAATACCAGCCTGACATAATACTTGTGTGATGGCTTACTGTTAACATCTTGTGGCCATATAGTGTCAGGTCCTGGTTATGGCATTTGCAACAGTTGGTATTGTATTGCAGGGCTGACTTGTTTTGCTGGTATGGGGGGATGTTAATATGTGTAAGACGTATGTTGCTTGAGCCTCCTCACCCACATTAATGGTGCCTGTGTTCATATATGTCTTTGTTATGTTCTCTATTTTATCTCTCTCTCTCTCTCTCTCTCTCTATATATATATATATATATATATATAGATTTTTATATATATATATATATATATATATATATATATATATATATATATATATATATATATATATATATATATATAGATAGATAGATTATATATATATATATATATGTATATATATATATATATATATATATATATATATATATATATATATATATATATAGATTATATATATATATATATAGAGAGAGAGAGAGAGAGCTGCCCAGCAACAAAATAAACAGCCTCTGCAAGGCTTGAACCCAGGACACCACACACAAAGTGATTTACCACTAAGCCATGACAGATATACAAAAATTTGATGTTTTCAGAAACATATCATCCAGCCCAGTCATGCAACAGTACAGAGAATGTATACCAACATCTAGATGTATGTGTGTATAAATATATTAATATCTAAACAGAAACAACATATATATATATATATATATATATATATATATATATTTAGAAATATTTACATATATATATATATATATATATATATATATATATATATATATGAACATAGATGCATGAAAATGCCTACATCGATACATATATATGCACCTATAAATCTACATATACACAGCAAGGTACATATATGTAGACAGATATATAGCTATGTAGGTATCTACAGACATAGTCATACATATGTAAGCTGATATATATATCTATATAGGTATATGTGGCCATACATCTTTAGATAGTAGATTAAGAAAAACAGATATGTCCAAATGCACTGTTAATGGGGTTGAGAGGCCCCAAACAATATACGTCTTGTAAGAATAGGCATACCCTCCCAGCCAAACACGTTCTGCCTGCAATACACTAGCAAGTGTTGCAGATCCCATTAGTCCAAATGCAGTATAGCAGCACTTACAGTCTGTAGTCAGGTCATCACATCTCCCTCCTGTGTGTTGCACTGTTTCCACAGTGTATGTTGTTAGAGGTAAATCCCCAATCCATCTGAGATGCTGTTTGCCAAACAACAGATCTAGTTCCTGCTCACAGTGAATGAAAAGGGCCAACATCAACTTGATGTTCCTAGATATTGGAGTGTGTTTCCATGCAGTTGGCTATGGGAATGTTACCACAGCTGTTCCACATGCAATCAGCTAGGGGAGGCCTGCAATTTGTGCAGAGGCCATCAGCTGATCATGAGCATCACTTAAAATGCACATTCAACTGCCTAAGCAAAGCAGGTGTAGGTCTACACATCCACCAGACAGGGAGTGGGAGAAGCAGACAGAGGCAAAAACAAGTCAGTGAGGGGTGAGAGAGTAAAACCTAAGCATGTTTGTATCACACACCTACCAGCACAGGGTATCAAACCCCTGACGACTATGTTGTGCTATCACAGTGCTATGCAGTTATTGGATGCACCACATGGGTTACCTGTTGTGAAGCCCTCAGAACATATATGTGATGGTGACTGTCATCTGCAACAGGGATATGGTAGCTATACTGTAGGTGATGTACACGTGGCTGTCCGCATGAACAGCGTCATCACAGCCACACTCTCACAGGGATGCGCACACAATGACACACTTGGCAGGGCCAGGAGTACAACTCATCAGTACTGGGATTGCCACAACACATTACTGCGCAGGTATCACATGCACCACACGGGTCATATGGAGGTTGTATGGGCAAAGGGTATGAGGAGGTGTTTGACATCAGACAGCATGATTCGGTATGCCAATGCGGGTTCTAGTGAGTGTGGATGTGAATATATGCTCTATACAACACACACGCAAACACACAGGGTGCCAGTACTAACATGCATGGGTGCATTTCTGCATGGGTGTGTGGTGGTCGACTGTGCCAGATAGCTATACAAAGCTAGGCGATGGGTATACCTTGGCATCAGGCCACATAACAATGGTCTGCATTGTGGCTCAGGGCTGTAGTTTCTGCATTTGCCCACACAGGTGGGTATTGTATCCCTCATCCAGTCATCTGGGTGACTATTGTGTGTGGCCAATGCTGTGCATCACTTTCCAATTATGTGTTTCTTAGTCCATGACATGGAAGGTGTCTGGGATGTGCACACCTCCCACATGCATGTACAGTGACATGTGGAACTGTACCTGGGGTGTCTGGCCCATGTTGTGAACACAGATTATCAGATGTGCCAGTCTTGTCCACCTGTGGCAGGAACTGGCAATGGGCAGCAGGTTTACCCTGCACCTACACTGATAGCATGCTAGCATCATTCCCTGGTGTCAGTGGCATCTGTCCATTCAGAGAATGTTGTCAGGCATGGTATGTCCTTTGTGTGTCACATGTGATGGCACTACAGGTGTTGCAGGTGTCCATTGGAGAACATGGGGGAGGTGCACTGTTTGCATGTACGTGCATATTGACAAGATGGACAGGGTGCCATGCCCTCTGTAGCCCACTGCTATCACTCCATAGTTACTATCAGTGGCCAATATGCAGTGTACTATCCACATATTGGCTGTTGCCTAGGCGTGTGTGTGTGTGTGTGTGTGTGTGTGTGTGTGTGTGTGTGTGTGTGTGTGTGTGTATGAGACATGGAATGAGAGTGTACTCTGGGTAATACTGAGATTGCTAACTGTGATTGCCTGGCCTTGATATCACATGTATGGGTATGGCTTTGCACCACAGCCTCTCAGCTTTTTCACATCTGTTATCCCTGTACGGTGGACATTGTGATATACAGTAGGGCGACCATATAAGAAATATGCAAAACCCACTCCAGACGTATCACACACACACCTGTCATGTCTAGGAGTAGAACCCCTACCTAACTAGTTTATTACACTACACAGTTATAGTGCACACCATGGAGATTACTGGAGTACGCCTTCCCCAAAGATGTATTTCACACTGAATGATATCAGCAGGATTGCCAAAGTTGGCCATTTAAAATGTACTGTGTGTGACTACCCTAAAATGCATTGCTCCCTACACAGACAGTGACACACACAAAATGTCCACAACCAACGTGTGGGTATAGAACCCCTAACAGAGGTCTATATCATACTATAACACAGAGCTGTTACAGGATGCACCACAAGGATTACTGGGAACCCACTTGCCCAAAGGTGTATTTCACAATGAATGACATCAGCAGGATTGTCAAAGTAGGCCATTTGAAATGTACCACTTGTGACTAGCCTAAAATACATTGCTCCCTACGCAGACAGTGACACACACACACACACAAAACATCCACAACCAACATGTGTTGGTATAGAACCCCTAACAGAGATCTAAATCACACTACAGCATGGAGCTGCTATAGGATGTACCATGGGGATTATTGGGCGACCTCTCCCCAAAGGTGTATTTCACAATGAATGATATCAGCAGGATAGCCAAAGTATGCCATTTAACATGTACTGCGTGTGACTAGCCTAAAATTCATTGCTCCCTACACACACATTGTAACACACACAAAACATCCACAACCGCCATGGGTGGGGATGGAGCCCTATCACAGTTCTAAATCACATTACAGTAGTACGCAGTTATGGCATGCACTATGGAAATTACTGGGTTGCAGCCTTCCCAGAGGTGTATTTCTAGGTGGGTGACATCAGCAGCCTTGCCAAAGTTGAGCATATGAATTGTAGGGAGTGTGAGTACCCTCAAAAGCATTGCTCGCTATACAGACACACAAACTTGGCATGTTGGGGATTAGAGCACCTACTTAATTTCTTTTTCATAGTTGAGCAGTATGCAGTTACAGGACATGCTATGAAGAATATTGAGCTGCAACCTTCCCAGAGGTGTATTTCTAGGTGGATGACATCAGCAGTCTTGCCAAAGTTGAGTATATGACTTGTGGGCAGTGTGAGTACCCTAAAAAGCATTGCTCTCTACACAGACATACACACACACTTGCCATATCTGGGATTAGAACACCTAACTAACTATTTTATCACACTATAGCAGTATGCAGCCACAGAACGCATTATGGAGATTATTGAGCTGTAACCTTCCCAGAGGTGTATTTCTAGGTGGATGACATCAGCAGCCTTGCCAAAGCTGAGTATATGACTTGTAGGCAGTGTGAGTACCCTATAAAGCATTGTTTTCTACACAGACAGACTGACACACCTGCACACACACTTGTCATGTCTGGGATTAGAAGACCTACCTACTTTATCACACAAACAGCAGCACATAATTACAGGACGCGCTATATAGATTATTTGGCTGCAATCTTCCCAGAGGTGTATTTCTAGGTGGATGACATCAGCAGCCTTGCCAAAGTTGAGCATTTGTATTTTTGGGAGTGTGACTACCCTAAAAAGCATTGCTCTCTACACAGTCAGACATCCACGCACACAAACAGGTGCCAAGTCTGGCATTCGAATTCTTATCTACCTAGCTTAGCACACTACTGCAGTATGCACTTATGGGATGTGCCATGAAGATTACTAGGTTGCATCTCTCCCAAAGGTGTATTTCACATTGGATGACCTCAGCAGGCTTGTCATAGTAGGGCTATGGGGAGAGCAATGTGTGTGCATGGGCCATTACCCATTCATGTAGGGGTTGACACACCACATGCAGACACACACAGGGTCATATTTCACAGGTACGTGTATACAGTTGCTAGAGGACTACTTCCTTGTACAGTCATGTTTCACAGCTGGCACGTGCACCACATGGTCTGTAATGCTGACAGATGCTGGTAGCTAGTATCTGCAGTGAGTGACATCTGCACCTCATGTATTTGGGGCCCTTTGGCTGTGTGCTGGGTGGGACAGGCCTGGATGGCTCCTTGTCACAGTCAACCTCTTCCACATATCTATGTCCATCTACCTTTGGCTTATTATAGTGTGTTGTCCTTACATATATGTCTGTATTCTTATCCACTGTGTGTGCAAGGCATGAGTGGTGCATACTGACAAGTGTCTGCAATAACAACTGCGACTGCCAGATATGTCTGGTCCACTGGTGTTTGCAGACATGGCCTTCATGTGTTTAAGTGTATGAACATGCCCAGTATGACCTTTCAGTATGTTGTTGACTGACATTGCCGTCATTTCTCTAAGTGTGTGAGCACGCCCAGTATGGCCGCCTGTATTCCATGTGTGGATCAAGTCCAGGTAGTTTGTACTGCAGTGCTGACCATTGTGTTGTACACTGACAGGTAGCATGCTGTCTCTGCAGGGTATCCATCAATCATTTAGCATTGACTGTTACTACATTTCTGCATAGCGGGGGGGGGGCACACCTGACAGTTTCTACATTTCTACACAGGTTTGGTGGGGGCACACCTGACTGTTACTATATTTCTGTGTAGGATGAGGGGCACACCTGACTATGTCTACATTTCTACATAGGATTGGGGGCACATCTTACTGTTACTATATTTCTATGTAGGATGGGGGGAGGGCACACCTGATTATTTATACATTTCTATACAGGATTGGGGGGGCACACCTGACTGTTACTATATGTCTATGTAGGATGGGGGGGCACACCTGACACTTGTACACATTTGCTAGGACTGTACTGGTATGTCGGCTACTCCATTTCAGTTTGTAGTCTTACCTATCATGTTGGATAGAGGCATACCAGTGTACTACAGATCTTAGCTTTTAATTACCCACATATTAGTTTCTGACTTCCTAGCCTTCACAACTGACATCCCACTGCCTGGCCTGCTGTAGTCTGTGTAGGCCTGGGGGGGGTTACCCATAGGCCTCATTCAGAGGCCATAGCACAGCATTTGTTTGTGTTTGTCTACACCTGTCCTGCTGGCTGTGACTGTTGTTGAGTATGTGACCACCCCCGACTGGCATGTGTGAGTCACTTACCTTGTGGGTGTCCCTGTATTGAGGGTGGTGCTGCAGGGCTGCCTATGTCAGATGCACTCCCTACACATGATTAGGCACAGGTAGTGTAATGTTTGGCATCCCTTTTACTGTATGTGAAAGTCAGAGAGAGGTGTTATTCCCTGGTTCCATCCCATGTCACTGTATGTGCTATTCGTTGCCTCTTTGCCAAGGCCAGGGCATACTGGGCATGCCTCCTTCTGCCTACTGGGGCAGGCTCAGGTTATTCCTCCTCCGAGTCACTCTGTGCCTGTGCAGGCCTTGGCATTGGTGGGGGGATGTGTGGCCCTGCCCCATGCTGTTCCTGCTGCAGCTGTTTCCGCAGGATCATATTGTGTAGCATAGCACATACCATAACAATATGGGTACATGTAGCTGGTGAATACTGCAAGGCTCCACCAGAAGTGTGGTAGGTTGATTGACTTACCACATTATCTAATCTCCATAGCACGTCCTGTAACTGTGTCCTGCTGTAATGTGATAAGCTATGTAGATAGGTGTTCTATTCCCTGACATGGCAAGTGTGGATGTTTGTGTGTGTGTTCCTTTGTCAGTGTAGGGAGCAATGCTTTTGAGTCCATTCACAGACACTTCCACCTCCAATGATCAACTTTGACAAGTGTGCCGATGTCATCAACTGTGAAATACACCTTTGGGGAAGTGAGAGGCCAGTAATCTCTGTGGTGTGTGCTGTAACTGTGTAGTGTGATAAACTACTTAAGTAGGAGTTTTAACCCCAGCTTTGGCAACAGTGTGTGTGTGTCTGTATAAAAAGCAATGCTTTTTAGGGTAGGCATGCCCCCTACAATTTAAATGCTCTACCATGGTAAGGCTGCTGATGTCATCCACCCTGAAATATACTTCTGGGAAGGTTGCAGCCCAGTAATCTCCATAGTGTGTGCCATAACTACATACTGCTGTAGTGCGATTCAGAAGTTGGGTAGGGTTCTATACCCCCTCATGGCAGTTCTGGATGTTTTGTGTGTGTTCCACTGTCTGTGTAGGGAGAAATGCATTTTACGCTAGTCACACGCAGTACATGTCAAATGCCCTATTTTGGCAACCCTGCTGATGTCAGCCAATGTGATATACACCTTTGGAGAAAGAGTACTGCAGTAATCACCATAACTGTGTAATGCTGTAGTGTAATAAACTAGTTAGGTAGGGGTTCTACTATCAGACATGACATGTGTGTGCATGTGTGTGTGTGTGAGCATGTGTGTTTGTACCTCATAACCTGTGTGGAGGAGGGTGTGTGTGTGTGACACCTGGGCCCAATGTGCAGTGGGTTTTGCAATTTTCTTATATGGTGGCCCTAGAACATATCACAATATCCACTGTACAAAGAAAGCAGCTGTGAAATAGCCGAGAGGCTGGGATGCATATCCATACCCATACATGTGACATCAAGGCCAGGCAATCACAGTTAGCAACCCCAGTATTACCCAGAGCACATTCTAACCCATGTCTCAAACACACACATATGGCAAGGCAACAGCAAAGATGTGTGTAGTACATTGCATATTGGTGACTGGTAACTATGGTGTGAATGCAGTGGCCTACATAGGCCATGGCACCCTGTCCATCAGTACGATAGACACATAACTGCAGACAGTGCACCTTCAGTATGTTTCCTACCGGATGCCTGCAACAACTGTGGTTCCATCAAATGCGATCCACAAAGGAAATACCATGCCTTACACACATGCTCTGTATGGACAGATGCCACTGACACCAGTGAATACCTGTAGCATGCTATCAGTGTAGGTGCAGGGTCAACCAGTTGTCCATTACCTGGCCCCATGACATGAGGGCAGGACTGTCACATCTGATGAAAAAATTCTGTGTACACAACATGGGCCAGACAATCCAGGCGCACTTCCTCATGCCACTGTACATGAATGTGGGACGTGTGTACATCCCAAACACCGTCCATGTCATGGCGTATAGAACACATACATGCCAAGCATTGCGCAGCACTGGCCACGCACAATAGTAACCCAGGAGACTGGATGGTTAATACTATACCCACCTGTGTGGTCCATTCCGGACACTACACCCCTTAGCCATAATGCAGACCATTCTCATGTGGCCTGATGCCAAGGTATACCCCTCACCTAGCCTTGTACAGCCATCTGGCACCATCAACCACTACACACCCTTGAAGCAATGCACACATACATGCCGGTACTGGCACCCTGTGTCTGTGTGTGGTGTATGATGCTTTTGAACACATTCACACCCAGTACCACCCCCATTGGCATACTGAAGCATGCTCTTTAATGTCAGACACCGTCACATACCTTTTGACCATAGAACCCCAGGATAACCCCTGTGGGCCAATTGATACCTATGCATTACTGTATTGTGGCAAGGTAACTGGTTAGGAAGTGTATTTGTTACCCTGCCAAGTGTGGCAATGTGTATGAGTCCCTTACAGACTGTGGCTGTGTTGATGCTGACACCTGTTCATGTGGACAAGCTCATGTGTTACACCTACTGTATCGCAACAGTGTTGCAGATGTCACTCACCATCACATATACATCTGGACAGCTCACCAACATGTAAGCTATGTGGCACATGCAATAACTGCTTACACATGTGATAGCTATGCATAGTCAGTCATTTGTTTGAAACCCCATACTGGTAGGTGTGTGACACAAACATGCTTAGGTTTTACTCACCCACACCTTCCCTGACATACTTTGTCTCTGTCTGTCCCGCCCACACCTCTCTCTGGTGGATGTGGGATGTACACCTGCTTTGCTAGGCAGCAGATCATGTGTTGTAAGTGATGGTCATGATCAGCTGATGGCCTCTGCACCAATTGCAGTCCTCATCTAGCTGAGTGCATGTGGAACAGACGTGGTAACATTCCCATAGCCAATTACATGATAACACACTCCAATATCTAGGAACATAATTTTGGTGTTGGCCCTTTACATCCACTGTTGTCAGGAACTTGATCTGTCATTTGGCGAAATGCATCTCAGATGGATTGGAGATTTACCGCTAACAACTTACACTGTGAAAACAGGGCAACACACAGGAGGGGGATGCACCTGGCCTGACTACAGACTGTAAGTGCTGTTATACTGCATGTGAAGTAATGTAGGTTTAATAGTGTGTATGTGGATATGGCTGTCCTACATGTTGTAATACCTGCCATATCAGTACTGTGTTTATGAGGAATCTGCATCTGCAGGGTTGTCTGCAGACTGGGCAGTGTGTTGTGCCCTTTTTGTCATGTGTTACCCACAGTGCACATATCAATGAACTGCAGAAGGTAGTGTGAGGATTGTAATCTGTAGATGGTGAAAGCCCTGACAGTTACTAACTTCATATCCCTCAAAGGACACATGTTGCAACAAACCCTGTTACGACAGTACATGAGGTTATCACAGCAACATGTCAATATTGGCCCTTTGTATGTGTTGCCAGCCAAAACTCTGTCAACCTTTGTACATATGTTGTACATTAAGAGGTGCATGCATGCTGTACACCATCATTAGTGTCATCATATCTGATAGCAAGCCAGGGAGATATCAGACTGCTACACATGTTATGTGCACTATGGGTAATATCTGACATTACCAGGACATTCCGTGGTCATTTGTACAGTACTGAGGTCTGTGTAACTATGGTGACTGTCGATAGTGTGTGTATTGTGAACATGTTTTTTAGCCTGTGTACAGACTGTGGTAGATGTCATTGTCAAAGGTCCCGTCCTATCTGATGTTACATGCTACTCCACTATATGTTACCGTATTGGTTTATGTTTGTAGGGCCATACACACACATGTCCCATACCACAGACAGACAGCAGACCACACCGTGTAGCAGCCCAGTATATGTAGGGTTAATCTTTGAGTGGCACATATGAGGATGTTGTTGAACAGACAGCCCATATACTGTACTTTTATGCTAGCTTACCATATGTGGCTGTGGCTGTGTTCACATTGGATGTGGTTATGCACCTTCACACAGGTATATCTTACCCTGTGGTGTGACATGCCTGCAGAGCCTGCTATATATGCAGGTACATGTGCATTCCCCTATAGGAGATGTTGGCCAGTGTTGAGCCAGTCTGCCTGTAGCCTGCACAGTGCATTGTTACATGTCTAGCAGCTTAATGTACTTATCCAGTGAGATGTCATGTGAAGATACTTGTTGGATGTACTGCTGCCGGGTCTCCCTTGACAGTCATGTATGTCAGACAGAGCAGTGGGATGCTGTACAGATGTATGTCACTATCTAATGGGTAGTACGTGGCCATGGCTCCCCTGTACCAGCAGTGATTATGTGTCAGACCAGACAGGGGTGTGTGAATGCATAACCTATGGTGGCATATGTATACCAGTCGTTATGTATTATACCCATCTACATGGCTGTTAGCATCCATATTGTAATGCATGGTACACGAGTTTAGCACTAAGGGGTTCTGAGTATACCTCCAGACTGTAAAGAGTGTTTCAGAATGTCCACATATATTAGCTAATATCTGTGCTGCAGTCCATGGGGGCATTATGTGCTAGCAGTGGTACTTTACCAGGATGTCTTTAGGATGTCTGTCAGTAGCCAATGGCACACATGTGGAAAGCAGATGTGACCTCCCACACACACCATGTCTGTGAAGATAATCCCAATTACAGTAGCAATAGTCTACTGATATACCTGCTATACATACCTGACATCCACTTGCACTACAATGTTGGGACTATAGGGGCTGGGGTAGGACTACACTCCGTGTCCAGGACATATGGTGGGACATCTGTACATATAATCATCCAGATATATATCTATGATTACACATATATATATTGACATATATAGATTGGTATGTATATGTATATAGATATACATATACATACCCAGATATATACATATACAGAGCAATATATGTCTACACATATACAGATAGTGATACATATGCACATACATGTATGGATATCTACAGATATATTGACAGTAGTAGGTATATCAATATAGATATCTATGCACACATAGTCATAGATATCTAAATATATACCAACATAACTAGGCATATCTGTACACATATGATGTGTATACATTTATAGCTATATACACATATCTATATGTACATACATGTATACATATATACACATATGTATAGATACATATATGTATAGATATGTACACATATGTACATACGAAGAGGTGTACATATGGCCATATATATGTAGCACTATACAGATGTGTATACAGACATATGTATGTGTATAACTGTGTATGTACATGTAGACATCTATACACCTATATGTATACAAACATATACCTGTCATGAGTAAACGTCACAGTTGCGTATACCCTCCCACATATATCCCACCATATGTATCTGCTATGTGTACATTATGATAAAACAACATATGTGATGCAAGAGTCATATTAATGACAAGGATTACACAATCTAGGACGTAAAGGCAAGTGTTCAATACCACTCAATTTGGGTAATGACAGCTGTATTGCTAACACAACAGCTGTCCCCACTGTGGTCATGGTGTAGTGGTCATGTGTTGTGACTTCAGTGTAAAGGGCCCTGAGTTCATGACCTGCAAGGTCTGCTCAGTTTGTTGCTGGCCAGAAGAAGGTCTGTTGGATACAGAGTGGTTACAGCAGTGTTTGTGCAATGTAGGCCACACACGTCAGTATCACGACATTGCTATGTAGGTGTCTAGTCCCAGTTTTGGCAGGTAACAGTATGCAGGTATGTGGGTGGGTCTACATCAGGTTACAGGGTATTACACCTCAGCTGGCCACCTGTCCATGTGGCACAGGCAATACCTGGTATAATAACCTATGAAATGTGTTCGACTGTACCCCAGATATGTCAATGCCATGGTGTCAGCGCAGTGACAAACCCCGTTGTGCATTATGACTGCTGACCATCCTCGTGTTGATATATGTACACCTACAACACACCTGCATATCAGTTTAGAGACAACAACCAAGCAATGTTATAAACAGCTAGAAGGCATCATTGCTGGATGGCTACACTACCTGCCAATTATGCATCACACTCTACACCCTACAATATGTTACACTGCAGGACAGTGGTACACTGGTGTACACTCACCCTGTGCATCAGAACCATATCAGCATGTCCCTGTATTGATGGTATGGATGACATGGATGGGGTACAGGTATCATCATATGCACAGGGCATCCTCATGCTAACACATGTACACCTACAACACACATGCATATCAGTTTAGAATCCGCAACCATGCAGTGTTACAAACAGCTAGAAGGCATCATTGCTGGAAGGCTACACTGCCAGCCAATTATGCCTCACACTCTACACATGTTACACTGCAGGACTGTGGTACACTGGTGTACATTCACCCTGTGCATCAGAACCATATCAGTCTGTCCCTGTAGTGATGGTATGGATGACAGGGATGGGGCACAGGTATCATCATATGCACAGGGTGTGGTTTTGGTCGGCCAGAGGCCGAGGGTGGGCCATACATTTGACACCATGTGTGTGTATGAGGGGTGTATTCAGGGGAGCTGTCTAAGGTGATGTGTGTAGGTATGAGGTGCCCTAGGTGTGTTTGCATAGTGTGTGGGTATGCATGCACACAGTTCTGCCTTGTGGCTGCCCTACATGGGTGTTTATGAACAGCTGCAGACCATACCTGGCAGGGTGTGCAGTTCACTGCCTCTGGCCATGGACACATGGAGTGCCTGCCAGGGGTTCTGCAGGCACATGCAGGTACAGGCATTGAAGTGCTACTCTCACCTGCTGATGACATTTGTCCCTCCTGGGACTGGTCAGGACCACATGCATGTGACCTGCTGTGATGTGGTGTGGATAGCACACCCCCAAACTGCCGGGGCTGCTACTGCCACTACAGAAGCCCCTTGGTGTCCTAGCATGCCCACACTGAGTGTCAGCTGTTGGTGTTGTTGGGACACATCCACATGGGTGTCGCCACATCCCCATCACATGTCGAAGCATGGACACACCACAGCTGATAAGGGCCATCAGCTCATCATGCCATCTATCTGCTTGCTCATTAGAAGCACGGATGTCAGCCACCACTTCACGGAGGTTGTTGCCTACAGTAGCAAGTGCAGCCCTCTGCAGCCTAAGGCCCTGTCTGGTGTAATGCTCAATACGTGCCTGCACCACCATTACATCCTGGAACATGTGTCTACTGGTTGCAGCTATATTGCCTATGCCAGGGGCATGATGTCCAGTGGCCCTACCACAAGCACCCTGGGACATCTGTCTATGTGGCAGCCTGCCAGACATCTGGCTATGCCTGCTGCAACTGGACACAATAGGTATGGTTATTACACTTTCCTGTGCACTGCCACTGAACGCCAGCACGCCAGCTGTCCCTCTGCTATGGCCACTGGTGCTGGGGTGTATATAGGCACTTTAACTGTATGCAGGGGTGGGGTGGCTAAAAGGGGGATGTCAAATGTTGGCGCAGTGTCGGCCCCTGACAATCCCACCTGTGCCTCACCATTATCATCATCATCTGTGTCTGTATGGACACCTACTTCAGACTGGGTGCAGGAGGGACCCTGACCCACCTCACCACCTGTGGGGGAAAACAATAACCATACTTTAAAACCTTTACAACATTGCTTAACAGTACACACACACACACACACACACACACACACACACACACACACACACACACACACACACACACACACACACACACACAATCTCCATACTACTACCTGTCCATGCCTTTACAGACAGCCCCACGTATATGTCCATGTGTTATCTCATTCTGCATCACACTTGTTAACATGCACACATTGCTACCACTCATTAACATCAAAGTCCTCTAAATGTCCACACAAGTGACCACAACACAAGGCCTGTTGCTACATTACCTGCCTGACCTGTGTGTAGCGGAGTAACATGGCCTCAATGCTGTCATTCAGTATGCACCCTCTGCATGGCCAGAATGATGTGCATGGCTACTATGTTGTAGCCATAATAGCTCCCACTGGTGTGTCAAGTGTATGTAGTGATCAGTACATGCCGGATATGCTGCTCCGACGCCCCATCAAGTGTCAGCTGTAATATGTAGATACACTCCCTGATGTTGACTATTACTTCCTCAATGCATCTGTAGAGCTGCATACATGGGCTGTAGGTGACCGCTGACTGCAATATGAAGTGTGCACCTGGGGTCTACCTTCCCTCTGGATGCCTGATCCAAGCTACAGGCCATATTATACTATTTGCTGTCCTGTGAGTACATGACAGGTATTCCTGGTGTGCAATGTGGCACTCCATGTCCATGTACTGCATGGTCCCAAAGGGGGGTACAGCCATATGAACACCCCACAATCACACATGTGCTACATGGCCAGACACACAAACACACACATGCACACACGCATCATACATGCATCTACCTCACACCACTTCACCAGAATGACCATGCAGGCAAACTAACTAACCACCAGGATGCACACACACACACACACACACACACACACACACACACACACACACACACACACACACACACACACGCACACACACAGGTGAGGATGCACAATGATTGTACACACACAGTCCTCCAATTACCCATCTGCCAACATGCAGAACATATGGTACAGAAAAGCATACAGTTCAGCTATACTCACACCATGCTAGCAGTGGTATACATGTGTATGATGCATGTACTGTGAATAGGTGATGCTCCTTGCCCTGGATACCTCTGCACCCATGTACACATTATTGCTGTGCACTTGTTCTGCACCCTGCATGTACTGTGCCCCATAACTCGCAGGTGTCCAACCCACTGCAGAATGTGTAGAACCATGTCAGTTATGCCAGCTGTTCCACTCACAGCCCCTATGTGTTTCAACAACACATACCTGGGTTGATATGTGGACTGTTGTAATTGGTGAAGCTTGGATGCCTGATTTACAGCTGTCAACATCAACAGACCATGTATGGCCACTGCAGAAATGCTTAAACTGACAACCATCAGAGCATACCATGACTATGGGGGGTATACACACCTTTATTGCTTTTACACACACATCCGTGATCTGGCATGGGACCAGAGCCCTGCAGATCTTAGCTGTACACACACCCAGTATGTAATATATGTCCTGTACATTCACATGCAGTGTCTACAGATTGTGGTAGGTATGTGGCTGCTGACCGCAATGCATACACACCATGTGGGGATGTGTGTGCACACCCTTATCATGACGGTTTATAGGTTCATAGGTTCATACTAGGCTATCTGCCCTAGGGCAGTTTATCACACCTCTTGTTGTGTGTACTACAGCAGTCACTGCTCATGGCAGGTGTATGCCAGTGTGGGCCTTCCGCAATTGCCAGTATATGTTCAGCATACCCTACACATGTCCCCCTATTCTGCATGATTGCAAGGTCCACTCGTGCACATCCCATGGTGTTCACACAATGCCATCACTATTGCAGTGTGGGTAGGGTTATGGCTGCCACAGGTCCTGGACCTAACTATATGCAGACAGAGCCACTCCTACCATCCTTAGGATCCCTGCTGCATTGCACTGATGTTTCATGTTGAGACTCCACTCAGCATTTATGCAGATGCATGACAGGTAAGCCCTATGCATATGTGTCAGCTTGCAGTGTCCCATATACTGCACACCCCATGTTGCAGCTTAGACCCAGCTGATAATGTGGACTAGTGTAATGCCGTATGCCATAGTGTATCTCAGCAGCAGTTGCCATTGCCCTACAGGTATGTACACTGGTGTTGTACTGAATACGGGTGTTGTCCAGAACATGTCGCTACTGTGGGACATGTCTACCAACAGTATGTTACCCCCTGTGGACACATACTGCAATGACAGGATGTTAGTTGTCATACAGGTGGGTGACATACCCTTTCAATACCCCATCATTTTTGCCCCTGTGAGACCATGCATTTCACAGCAACAATGCATGCACTCATACAGCATGCATTCAGGGTAGGTGTGTTATATGTGTGCATGGAATATGACATCACCATTACAAGTCTGGTGTGTTGGCATGCATCTACATAAGACATACTCGCCAGCTTCAGGCTGCTGCCCTGTTGTTACCCAGGAGGGACTTACATAAGTGGGTGAGAGATGTAATGTCAGTGCCCACACCTGTGGCACTGCTACAGGCTGGGTGCAGTAATACCATACATCTATTTTAAATTCACACAATGCTACCACATCTGGACATCTGTTTATCACTACAATGCAGCAACACATTATTTGTATAACATATCAGATATGCATGATCTACATGTACCATTGCAGATATTTACACAACAGTGGTCTACTAATGTGCCCTGTGTCCTTACCTGCATGCTCCTCAGCTGTTTTGTGGGTGACACCCACCTCCACAAAGCAGTCCAGTGGTTGATATTGCTCAGGACAGGCAGGTGCCACGAGGCTGGCCAGGAGCTCCTCCACACGTGTCGGGGGGATGGATGGCATGGTCCCCCCTGTGGCAAAGTGATCCCCCCAGACTACGGCAACACACCGATGGGTATTGCGAAGCAGGTCGCTGCAATGAAGCCGGACGTGCTCATAACTGCGGTTATGCAAGCCGACATCATTGACCCTGTGGATGAGATCATTTCACAGGGCTGTCCGCTCCTGCTGTTCCAGTGCTGTCCTGCCAGCAAGGACCTGGTAGTGCAATACCAGGTGGTTTATTATCACGTCATTCTCCTCTGCGGAAAATGCTGGCAGCCAGATGTGTGCCATCATTCCTGAAAAACATGAGGATGGGAACAGGCCTGAGCGACTCATATGGCAAGGTTATCACAGTTCATAATACACATCTCTGTCTCCACCCAACCGTATCAGCTTCAACCGACTATACACACAACTCAGTAGGTATGGCTACAGCTTAACTACCATTTGGACAGATTGTGTAGTGTACCACACCTTCTGCTATGTGATTGTAGCCATGTCCCCTGTGTGGGCACTAACATTGCAGGCATGTTACAGACTATTCACTTGAATGCCATTGTCAGGGCCACTATGTTTACATATATGCCAGTGGTATGGCTGCTCTGACACTGCTGCACATCTGGCAGTCTGTGTGATAGGGGGGTTCTATGCATGCTGTTAGACATGTACTGGGATTGTGAAGACTATTACAACCAACATATGTACTATGACAGTGACACAACAACATGTATATGTTCCACTGGCCAGCCAACCCACCTCTCCACACCCATCTGACCAGGATACCTGCCCACATCACATGTGTGTGCCAACCCAGGGCGTCTTCGTGTACTGTTATAGCCATACATTCAGGTGGAACCACCCAGGGGATGTTTGCCCACCCCCCTCGGGCACACACCAGCATGTCCCTGTCCCCTGAGTTCAGGTCTAGGGGCTGTTCCATACTAGGCTCCACAGACACATAAGGGATGTGCTACATCTGTCTGAGGCACCCAGTACACATTCACTCGGCCAACATGCTCCTCCTGCTCAGCCACCAGACCTGGCACCTTCAGGACATGGATTGCTGTTGTGAGTGGAAGTTGGTGGGAGCCTTTTTCCCATTGTGGCCATATTGGGGACAATGGGGCGGCCACATCACAGACCACACACACACAATCCATGGTGTTTACCCGCCACATGTGTCATATATCACTCCTGTAAACTGTCCTATATATCTACTAATCCTGACCACCTCCACATGTGTATCTGCCACACTTCCCCATATTCCCATTGCATACTTCACAGATGGGGACATTATGGTGCTAGGATGGGACTAACATGTGACATACCTGTCCATGGTGCACACACACTGCCAGCTGGAGATATCTGTCTGTACTGCTATGTGTGCTGCTGACTCACACATAGAACACATCAGTGTGGTAGTGATATAGGGGACATGTCTTACCATACATATCTGTTTGTGTGTGTGTTTGGACAGATGTTGATATTTGCATATCAGTATTTATCTATATGTTTGTAGATATATGTGACTTCATATATATGTGCACATATATATGTCTACTCATGGGTATGTGTATATTTCTGGACATAAATGCTGATATACATATATATATATATTTAAATAGTATATATGTGACATATGTACCCATATGCATACCTATATGTGGGGTACATTCAGACAACAGCTCCACAATCTCACAACACCTTCTTGCACAGCTGCACTGTTCTGCCTTGTTACAACACAGACAGGTGCCACATATAGACACGGCCTGACATTAGGGGATGTATATGTAGGAACCGATTGCAGGCAACCCTATTACACATCTATGGCATTCCGGCATGCTACATTACAGATTCACCTGAGTATCCTGCCAGTGGTGGGCCATGGCTCCCACATGTCCATCATAATGGCATTACCTTCACCACTAGCTAATGGCCACGTAATATACATACTTCCCATTACACAACACACTCTATGATGGCTTACATCTTGTCTGTCAGGTCTGACCTGCACAGTTAATGGCTATGGTCCACTACACACAGGGACAGACACTATTGTCCATAGCAGTTGCTCAACTGAACATCATCACAACAACACCTGATGGCACATATAAATCATTCCACAGCATCTATCCCATTATGATGGACCAGGTACTACATTCTATTACATATTACATGTATATATACCTCACATACCTGCTGTGGGAATGATGTATTGTTGAATGATAGCTGGCTAAATGCCTGTGACGTCAGCTTTTTTTTGAAGAGCTTTGTCATTTTTTTATCTTCCTCTCTCTCTCTTTCCCTGTCTCTCCAGTAAATGGATTGAGCTGCTTTGAATAGATTGCAGCCTGGCTTTAGTAGGTGATGCACATGATCAGGTGATGGCTTCTGCACCAGTTAGTGTCCTCCACTTGCTAACTGCATGCAGCTTGCTGTGTAGTACTTCCAATTAAGACTGTCATGGCAACCACCTACTATAAATCCTCAAATCATGTGGGAGTGGTCCATTTACCTTTCCTGTGTGATGGACATCCTTCCTGTGTGTGAGCATCAGTGTTACAGACAGCAGGTAGCAATACTTCTTACAGGAGAACCGGCACACTCAGGCCAGCTACATATCTGTAGGAGGTTCCAGAACTACAGACAGAGTGTGAGTAGAGTTGTGTTATGATTTGCATAGTACTGGTGTTACGAGGTGTGTGTGTACGTACTACTTTACCTTGGAATGCAATCTGTCTGCATAGCTCCTAACTGTGGGCCTATCCTCTTGGTGGCCAGAGGTGTGCCTATCATGTTTTGTCTGTTCACCACACAGGTGCTGTCTCAGATATTTCACTGGCAGTGTGTGTGTTGAGTGCTATCAGTACATGGCTATATCCATTTATGTTTCTAACCTCAATTCCCTGACTAACGTATGTTGCAGACTATCCTGTAACACCAGTGACTTGCTTAGTGTATGACAACAGTTTTGCACATATGGGCCTGTGTTCCAGCCTCTGTCCTCCACCTACATACCAAACTTTGCACATATGACATGTTGTCAGGGTTTGTTCTGTAGTGAGCTGTGAGTGTATCACACTGCCATTGCTGCCATCAGTCCACTGCTGTTGTATCCCCCACACATATGGTGGGGCTGAGCTCCACGTACACAGCAACCATCCATTCTCCAGTTGCTAGCCCAGCTATCCCACACCTCCACACATTGCCCTCTCTGCACATCTTGTTACTCATCCAGCATATTGTCTCAACCCAAGCTACTTCAGGTTCTTCATCCGTTTAGTCCACGTACGTATGAGCCTTGCCTCGTTCGTCTTCCGAGACAGATGTAAACATCAATGTGACTCACAATTTTTGGGTCGTCCCACTAGGGACGGACCTGTTTTTGTGTCAAAGATTAGACTTAACTGGTCTACACTGTTTCTCCCACTGGTAGCGTCCTGCCAGGGGTTTGAGAAGCAGCAGTTTGCTCACACACCTGGCCAACCTCATCTCCCAGTTCCACAGAACCAACATCCCAGGTTTGACATTCTGTACATGAAGCATGGCCACACGCCCCTCGATGTGCACTATTTTTTATTATTCTCTTATGTATTATGTAAGACTACTGTTCTCACAGTATGATTGGACAGGCACTGTTTTTATAATATACATAGACTGCCTGAAGTACTGTATTTGAGCAATTTACAAATGGTTGCTCTTATTAATCTACATAATTACATACATTTCCTATACTGTTGAATGACTGTGCCTAATGATATCTTTGTGATAGCAGCTGTATGTGTATCTGCCATGGCTTAGTGGTGATTCACTTTGACTATAGTTTACAGGATCCGAGGGGTGCAACCTGGGAGTGCAGATTATTTTGTTGCTGGGCAGGATGAGAGCTGTTGGCTACAGAGTGACTAAGGCACTTTTGAGCAATTTTAAGCAGGTTTGCACCAGGGTAAGCAATGCTAACTTCAGGTTACGGCTTCTTACACTGAGTTAGCTTCTACATTGCTTACCCAGTGTAGGCATTGCTTACCACCACACAAACAGGCTTAAACCCACTTACTGCTGCTTGAAAGTGCTTACTCCTGCTTTCCCCCATGATAATTTATTTATTTGTTTTACATTTGTTGACTGGGAAAATCCGACTGGATGCTTGTCCATTTTCAGTGGAGGCCCAGGGAGAAAAGCTCCACAGTAAAACTCAGCTGATCATTGCAAGTAATACAGACGTGTTCACATTTATAGAGAGTAACAGACTTAACATAGCTAAGTAACATATTATTCATGCTTAGT
>NC_056743.1:1629331452-1629393952 GCF_019279795.1 Protopterus annectens | reverse complement strand
ACATATAATGGGTGTTTCTCAACTACATAGTTCTTTCCTGGCTATCACAAATTGCCACATAAACTGATCTTTCTCAAAAGGAGAAAGGAAATTAAATATGGCCTGTCTTTGGCAAAATGTTCTCTGTGCTAGAGACAATGTCATGTTATATGCCCTTTAATGTCCAAAGTGTGGTTAGCAAATCCAATCCATTCACCTTGGGCTTAATAAATCACAACCACTCTGAATGTTCTTCCTGTCCTAATAGTAACTCACAATTTCCCCATCTCATTTTATCCTCTAGTCTCACCATCTGGTACCAAGGCACATTTAAAGTTTAGTCTTAAACTTTCCTTGTGGACTGTTTCTGTGGTACCAGAACAGCTTGCTGCTTCTTCACCATATTGCCACTCTTCACTTTCATGGCTCAAACTGCTTAGCATGCCTACTTAGCTGGCTAGCCAATAGCTTCAAATCAAGCATTATTAATTTAAGAACTACATTAATATCCCCATGATAGTTTCTTTATCACCTTAATTTGCTCTGTACCATTACCAGTCTGAGTGCTCGCTACGTGTTCCTGCTCAATGTCCATTTCCACTATCAAAATAATTTTGTCTTCAAGTTTCATCTTTTTGATCCACATAATCTTAGAAACAGAACTTGCAGCTGCAGTTCATCTTCATTTTCATGTGGAGCAAGTAACTTTAGCTGATGCTGTTTATCAAAATTTATACCACAAATATGAACAGGGAGAGAAATATTTACTAACCGCCGTACATGCACCCCATCTTGGAGGAATATTGAATATAGCAATGAGTATTATGAGAAAGGAAGAAAATAAAGAGGTTCATAGAGAAGACTGTGTGCCATCAAAAGAGAAACAGGAGTTGAAAATATTAGGGAAGAAAGAACAGTTTGGGAATAAAAAAAATGTTTGTTAACCAGGTAAACACAATGGATAGCAGTCTCTTCTCATAGATGACTCAAGAGAAATGTGAAAGTAACTTGCTCACAGCCACATAACAGGCAAATGTAGGCCATAAGAATCAAACCTCGGGCTACTGCAGGGTCTATGTCCAGCAGCATATAATCTTAAACCACTTTTAGAATGGCAAACCACAGGAAGAAAGAACAGGAATAATCTGGAAAAAGAAATATTGAAAGAGCAGTTAAGCAAGCTATTAGTGGCCTAAATGGAGGGAAAGTGTCAGTGGGAAGATGCATAGTTATCTCATCATCATCATCAATTGCCTTCTTTCCCATTTTCTACATGGGGTTGTGGTGTTGCATCAACTGTTGCCACATGTCTTGATTCAGTGTCACCTTCCTACCTTCTTCAACAGTTATGCTTGACTGTTGCAGGTCTTCTGTCATGCAATCCATCCATCTCTTTGCTGGATGGACTTGTTTCCTCTTGCTTTCTTCTTGCACTTCCCAAATCATCTTCTGCTTTCCTGCACATGTACCCAAGCCACAATAATTTGCTCTTTAATCTTCTCTACAACTGGAGCTATTTTAGCTTCTCTGATGTTATATTTTCCACTACCAGTGTCTGTATTACTAACTACACCAATGTTTTAAGGTATGTAAAATTTTCCTTGATGGTTTATGGCTGTCTTCCATCTTAGATGGTTTAACATTGTTAATGAGGTCACTGACCCTGTCATCGCTAGTGTGGTTTCCTCCCTTATTTAGATGAATTACATCACACTAGTATGGGGTGGGCATCTTTCTGGGAAGTGGAATAGGGCAGGGTCTTCCATGGGTTAAAAAGCAAGACAATGTCACTAGAAAGGAGAAAGGACAAGGGCAAGGCTATCAATCTAAGTATCTTAGGGACTCGAGACCAGTAATCGTTTTTGTTAGGAATATCTGTGGCCTCTTAAGTCAATTGTTGATTAAAGTATATTCATAAAGGAGCATTATATTCAAAGATGGAAGTGTGAAGGATGAGTACGAGGGGAATCCAGCAGGGAATTAGACTCTTGAATCCCAAGTCATAGGCAGGGTTACTCACCACTGTACTATTGAGGAAGATTAAAGAAATGCATGTTTTACCTAGGACTTGAACCTAGATCCTCCTTCCAGCTGTTCTACCATTAAACTACTGAAGCAGCTGAATTCTACACAGATAATGACCAGCTTCAGGACTAAACTTCAGATTTCATAGCTATGAGACAAAGATCTTACCACTAAGCCATTATGCTGCCCATATTGTTGTCCCATTCACCACTAACAGTCTGTATTACTAATTACACCAATGTTTTAAGGTATGTAAAATTTTCCTTGATGGCTTTTGGCTGTCTTCCGTCTTAGATAGTTTAACATTGTTAATGAGGTCACTGACCCTGTCATCGCTAGTGTGGTTTCCTCCCTTATTTAGATGAATTTCATCACACTAGTATGGGATGGACATCTTTCTATCTAACTGACTCCTCAGACTTCAGATATCTCTTTTCAGAAGCCATGATGAGTGGGAATCACCTAAGGCCCCTCCACAGATCCTTAAAGGCCTTCTAACCCATTCTGATTCCTTGTTGGAGTCATAGATCAATAATGACATAAAAGTTTGTTTGGTGACAAAATTTCCTATCCTGTGCAGCTGCATGTAAACCTGATAATTTACTCTCACATCTAGTTTATCATGGGGTCTATATCATGACACCAAAACATCACTTATTCAAAAGGCTTTTCAATCAAAAATGCCGTTAAAAGAAATCGCTAAATATATATACCAACTCCAAGATTGCACTACAGTGAGGAAAGGGCAAATTTTCCAATCTTCACTCTACCACAATCTCACAAAAGACATTTCTATTAATGGCATTTTTGATTGAAAAGCTGTTTAAATAAATAATTATCTGATATTGTAAATCTTTATTCATTCCTTACTGTTAGGACTTCGGTTTCATCCTTGGAACCGACACAGCCATTTCCAAGCTTGCACCAGCCAAAAACTCTTAGCTAAGACCTACCCATAATGCCCCTCTCATAGTTACTTCAGATCTTATTTGCCACATTCCTCGTCAGATGTACCTAGCCATCTCTTTCAAAGCTAAGTGGAATTTTGTGAATTTTGGTGCAGTTTCTCTTCAAACTTTCTTGTTTTTTAGTCAGTTTAGCCTTTTCTTACTATTGCCTATAACCTACTTCTATTTCCTACCTTTTACCTTTGGTAATTAAATCTCTACCATCGTTGGTACTGTCCTTCTCTCCTACCTTTGGTAGTCCTTTCTTTACCACTTGTGGTATTTTTTAAATACCATTGTTGGCATTCTCTTTCTCTTCTTTCCTTCTTATTGTTGTTTCCTTTAGGATACTCCTTTGTTGCCTGTACTATGTCAGACAAAGTTAAGATGGGGTTTAAACAGTGTGACAAGTGTGGGCGTAAGATGGCCAACTCGGACAGCTATGCTCGCTGCATTTACTGATTGGGCATGGACCATATTAAAGCTGATTGCAACATTTGTGCTAGTTTTGGCAATCGCGCTAGCAGAGTGTAAAAATAAGCTTATTTTGAAAGCTTTTTGGGGCATCGCTTTAGCCCCTTTCTTGAAAGCCCTGATTCTCTTCAGCAGCCTTCTTTAGATCCACCAGGAGCCTTTCTGAACTAGATGTAGTGCGGGTTGTGGATCAGCTTCTGGAAGTTACAGGATTTCCCACACCAGCTAGACCTTCTGTCCCCTTTGGCTCGGAATCCTTCACAGCATCTTCTCTTGTTTATCCTCGTCCGGCCTCTACCCAGGCCCCGGAGATCTTGGTACCGATGTCCACTCCAGTGCATACTGTCTCGGCTCTGACTGCAGATTTTTCCCTGTCAGCACCAACCACCCTTGCTGCAACAGCTCCATTGGAGCCGGTGCACTCTCAGAGCAGTGTTTGGACTGTTAGCACCTTGGTACCTAGCCTGGTGCCTATTTTTTCACTGGTACCATCTATATCCACAGCTCTGATGGCTTCCAGTCCTTTCAGAGCTCTTCACCTGGAGGTGGGCTCCTCAGGGCAGGGTGTGACCCAGGTTTCAAGGTAGTCCTTCTCAGTTCTGGGCTCCCATCCCTCCTCAGGTGGGCCTGCTTTCCAAGTGATGGAGAGGGTCCTTGCCTCCGCAGCCTCACAGTCAGCATCAATGACATCGGCATCAGAATCCCCCTCTAAATGCAGCTGTCCCAAACCCCTACTTTGGGATCCCGGGCACAGGAGCCACAAAACCTCCCTTTGAAGGGAACCCTTTCTCTGGAGTCCTCCTCAGAAGATCCCACTGGGGAGCCACCCCAGAAGAAATGGTGCAAGAGGAATCTATCACTGAAGACACCGATTGTGATGAGGGAGAAGGGTCCCATGGTCTCCCCCCGATGACATCTCATTCGGAGACATTCTCAAAATCCTCAAGCACCTGGGAGACTGGAAGTCCTCTAACCCTTTTTCTGAGGAATCAATGTTCTTGCAGGCCTTCCATGCCCAGCCATCTACTTCCTGGGTGACCCCACCTGCAGATAAGCTTGTTAAGCTGATCGTGCAGCATGTCGGGAAGGCCCCAGACAATGTAGAACCTGTCCCTTGGAGGCCAGAGAAAATTTTATCCACACCTGAAGACCAGCCACACTGGTCCAAGCAGTTGGTTAATTCAATGGTTGTGGCAATGCCCACCAAGAGGGAACTGGAGGAAGATAGTTCCACTGTCCATCTTCTGAACAGGGAGTATTCAGCCATGGACAGACTAGGGAAGCAGACCTATGCTTCAGCAACCTTTGCCATTTGGTCGCTGAACTATCTGGCACACTCTACTTGCCTCCAAAGAGACCTAATCTCTGAAATGTCTTCCTCTTTGGTGGGGGTACAGCCTGATGAGATGCATGACACTGTCACCTCACAGCTAGCTACTCTTGAATCTATCTTGAGCTCCTCGATGCATTTGATATCTCACACCACCAAGGGGGCAGCTTGAGCTGCCGCATCAGACATTGTCATGAGAAGTAATGCTTGGATGGGGTTTTGTGATTTCGCAGACCCCTTTAAATCTTCTTTTGTCAATGCGCCTGTTGACGGATCTGCAGTTTTTGGTCCCAAATTATGAGACACACTAGCATGAAGTGAGAAAAATGGAAAGACCTTGTCTGCTGTGGGCATATGCTTTTCCACCCCCCAGAGGTCCTACACCAGGAGCCAGAAGGGAGGAAAAATGTGGTTCAGAAAATACCAAGGATCTTTTTGTGATACTTCTGATGAGCAATCTCCCCAGGGCAGAGGGCACAACTCATTTGGAAGACACCCCTTTTAGGGTAGAGGGGGTCCACATAACCAGGCCGCTAGAGATTCCTTCTCCAGCCGACACTACCAGTGCTCCTGAGAAGTGGCCCAATTTCATTCCTCTGGAAGCAGTCAGGGGTTGTTTTTTTCTCTGCAACTACCAGCCTGGCAGCTTATTACTACCGATGTTTGGGTGCAGAGAATAATATCCAGAGGCTACCAGATACCATTCCATTTAACTCCCAGACCTGTCAAATGAATCCCCAATGTGCCAGAGGGAAGTAGCAGCCTTAGAAATAGAAAAGCTGCTAAGAAAAAGAGTCATCCAACCAGTCCCACCAGACCAGAGAGGATCCGGGTTTTTCTTGAGGTTCTTTTTAGTGCCAAAAAAGACAGGGGACTGGAGACCAATCCTGGATCTCAGCCTATTGAACAAATTTATCAAACCTCAGAAATTCCAGATGGTCATGGTACAGTCCATTCTCCCCTTCCTAGGGAGGGACAACTGGATGTGGTCTATAGACCTTCAGGACTCGTATTACCACATAAAGATGGATCACTGCTCCCAGAGGTTTATGCGCTTTTGGCTGGGAGCCGATCACTACCAGTTCACAGCACTGCCATTCCGTCTCTCGACAGCACCCCCCCCCCCGAGTATTCACCAAATGTATGGCAGTTATAGTAACTCATCTTCGACTACAAGGATTCCAGGTGTTTCCATATCTAGACGATTGGCTCCTTACCGGCTCAACCAGGAATCTTCTAATACACAACCTCTCTTACACTCAAGGCCTCGCTCTCCACCTGAGGATTACAATCAACAAGGACAAATCTCAAATGTCTCCAACAAAAACATTGGAATTCATTGGAGCAGTCTTCGACACAACATCCTGTCAAGCTTCCCTCCCTCCTCACAAGCTCTCGAAAATAAGACACCAAATCCAAGCCCTCCTTCCACACACCCATGTATCAGCATGCCTTGTACTGTAACTCTTAGACTCCATGGCATTACTGTAGTACCACTAGCAAGATTGCACATGAGAATACTACAGTGGCTCCTTTCTGCACAATGGTCAATCTTAACTCACCCACTCGACCACATGATATGTCTTACAAACCTTTGCAAGGAAGAAATGCCATGGTGGATGAAGTCATAATCAAATCTTTGGTGTCAGCCATTCTCTCTCCCCCAGCCCATGGCCACAGTGACCATGGACACTACCCTGTTAGTTTGGGGGGACTATTTCCAGGGAAAGATGGTCCAAGGCACCTGGTCCCACATGGAGGCCAATTTGCACATAAATATCCTGGAACTGAGGGCAGTTCTCTTAGAGCTGCAAGCGTTCCATAAATCCCTACCTTCTGGGACCATTGCAATTCAGTCAGACAGCATGTCAGTCATCTGGTATCTCAACAAGCAAGGCAGAACCAGGTCTTAACCCCTATGTTGGGAAGCCATGAAGATTTGGCACTGGGCGATAGCTTCCAACTGATTTCTTATAGCAACGCACATTCCCAGGAGTTCCAACCTTATTGCAGATAACATGAGTAGTCCCTCGATCCTGTAATAGCGGATCAGATTTTCTGCCACCGGGGCAAGCCTTGCTGCGATATGTTTGCTTCCCCCCTGAACAACAAATGCAGAAGCTACTTTGCCCTGATCCCCCTTCAGGAGGAACCTCCGAGGGATGCTCTAATGCACGATTGGCCCCCGGGTCTACCCTATGCCTTTCCTCCATTTCGCCTCATCCTGAAATTCCTCCAGAAAGCCCAAAGGTTGAGAAGCAAAGCGATCCTCATTGCCCCTTATTGGCCCCGTCAAGTCTGGTTTCCATTCATATGGCCTTATCTGATTCACAGCCCATGGATCCTGGATCATTCCCAAGATCTGTTATCTCATCCTCAGGGACTGATTCATCCCAATCTCCACAGCCTCAAGTTCACAGCTTGGTTCCTCCACTTCCAGTGATTGCCAGGCTGCCTGACATCTCATCTCCTGTTCATAAAATTCTTCTGGCTTCGCACAAACCTTCCACCAGGAAAGTTTATTCTAGTAAATGGACTAGGTTCTCTATTTGGGCCAAAGACCAGAACTTAGATCCTTTCTCTATGCCTATTCAAAAGATCCTACAATACCTGATGACTCTTCTACATGCAGAAACCTCTGCATCGACAATCACTGTACATTTAGCAGCTATCGTCAATTTTCATAATGGAGTTGATAATTCTTCGGTTATGCCACACCACCTGTGCAAGACCTTTTTGAAAGGAGTATTACATGTTTAACCTCCTGTCAAGCCCCCCATAAAACCCTGGGACTTGACCTTGGTGCTTCAATCTCTCACAGGCCCTTCTTTTGAGCCTTTTGATTCATGTGATATAAAGTTTTTGTCATGGAAGACTCTACTTCTAGTAGCACTTACCTCAGCAAGAAGAGTATCTGAGCTGCAGGCCTTGAGTGTCAAGAGACCTTACTTGAACTTCCACATGGAAAGGGTGTCCCTTCATACTGACCCTTCTTTCTTGCCCAAGGTCATTTCTGGATTTTCCATCAACCAAGCTACTGACCTGCCGGTTTTCTTCCCTCAACATTCTAACAGAGGGGAGTACCTTTTGCACACCCTTGATGTGCATCGGCAGCTTCATTTTTATTTGGAAAGGAACATATCTTTCAGGAAAACAGATCAATTGTTTGTGGCCTTTGCAGGACCCCAGATTGGGTAAACCTGTCTCCAAAGTGACTTTATCTTCTGGCCTAGGAACGTCATTACCTTTATCTACCAACAGAATAAGCTATCCTTACCTTCCAGAATAAAGGCTCATTCTACTAGATCAATGGGTACTTCTGTAGGTTTTCATTCCAGAGCCTCTATGGATGATATCTGTGCAGCAGCCACTTGGGCAAGACCTCATACCTTTATCTCTCATTACAAATTGCATTTGGCCTCCAGAGGATATGCATCTTTTGGTTTTATGGTGCGCAGGAATATCCTTCCTTAGGGCCACCCAGGACTCAAGTAGCCGGGGACTTGGTCCTAACAGTAAGGAATGAATAAAGATTTACAACATCAGATAAAGAAGTTATGTCTTACCATAATGTTCCATCTATGTTGTAGATCTTTATTCATTCATTACTTCCTGCCCTCCTTCCCCCTGCCTGGACTCCTGGTGGACTTTAGGAAATTCTGGTTAGGGTATTTGCTCAGACAGAGCCTCTTACTGTTTTTCTCTTACTATCTCTATTATATAGGGGCAGGCAAACTTGATCTGGAGTAACTATGAGAGGGGCATTATGGGCAGGTCTTAGCTGGGAGTTTTTGGCTGGCGCGAGCTTGGAAATGGTCGTGTCAGTTCCAAGGACGGAACCGAAGTGCTAACAGTAATGAATGAATAAAGATCTACAACACAGATGGAACTTTATGGTAAGACATAACTTCTTTTTTTTGTGCCATGATATAGACCCATTTATCATGATACCTGACATGTATCTTACCTTTCTGTCCCAGCTTTCTCCAAGATCTAACATGTTAATTACTGAATCATGCAGCAGAAGCTGTTTCCTTATTGCATAAGATCTGCTGCATGTCTTCTGATGTGCTCTTATATGAAGGTTCCCAGAATACTCTTTAATCATCCCTAATCTATCTGTAGAGGACCCAGACACACCAGGACTGTGCAACAGATGTGCAGCAGAATGTTTGAATGAGTATTCTTCTGCTTCACTACTGATTCTTGCCTAGAGTCCAATAATGTCTGGTTTTCATACTTTTTGGCATCTTTTAGGAAATGCTAGCGATCTTGTAGATTCCTGGAAGGGCTATGCAGTCCTCCGTATGTTAGTCTTTCCCTGAAATCAGCACACAATGTTGTCAGTCCAGAAAGGTACCTATTAAGCAAGAATATATCCTCAGAAGGTCATCCTTATGATTACTGGTGGGTTATTGCACTTTGTCACACTTATTTGCCCTTAATTATTATTTTGCATTCCATTTGCTGAATGTAGAAGGGCTAACAAAAGTATGTCAAGAGGGAATACAGAAAGTTATTCTAGTTACTGCTGTGAAACCTCTACATTTGTAACATCAGGAAAGTCCTCTAATTCTGTCAGTAGCTGACCTTATTAACAGTAAAACCCATTTTTGACAGAGTGGTGTAAAAGAATATTGGGATGGCACGAGGGGTGATCTTAGTACTGCCTGCTGGACTGCAGACACCATAATAAAAAAAAAAGAAAAGAAAAATAAATATTAACATTTAAAGTCAGAAAGTCAAACATTATTTTTAAATTAAAAATAATTAGGCTTCTGGAGCTCTTAACTCTGCTCATAAGTTACAGGTGAATCTGAGATACTAAGAAAGAAAATGGCTCCCTCCAGTCACCAGGCTATTTAAAAAAAACAGCCAACATTATTCTTACTTCACATCTTCAACACAGAGAATAAGGCAATAACATATTATTGTAGATATTCATGCTGTGCTCATACCTCTCAACCTGGAAACATCAAAAATCTGGACAAGGCCCATGAAAAATAGGTACAAATCTGTACGCTGATTAACGTAAAATTTGCATACATAATTACAGAACCCTGCCCACTCCAATGGAATTGTGGGATACCAACTTTCAAACGCAAACTGAAGAAAAGAACCAAAATATAGCACCAGAGTCCTACTGCAGCCATTCCACTGTCCCATTACCTGGCTATTTCACCGCATTTACCATAAACACTAATGTGTGCATACTGCTTTATTTCTACAATGATAATTTGGATTTTATTTTTTTACATTTTATAGCACAATGCACAAACACAAAAAGGTATCTGCTAAACAAAGCAGTATTGTCTCACAATGAAAATAGACTTGACATTAAAACTTCTCTGCCCTTGAAACTCACATTCATTGAAACAGCATTGAAACCCACATCACATCCAAAGAAAATGCATCTGGCCAGTGGATAAAGATTACCTTTGGGCTGTTTTCAAATCAGAGGCCCCTTGCAGACAAAACAAGAAACATACATGAATTCTTTGATACACCTTCCTGACGTTATTAAATTATATTCTTTGTATAATACAGCACACTTGTTAGACTTAAGTTAGAGCGCATTTTAAATTTATTGTTTAAACAGTTTTCCAGTAGGCAATGAAACAAAATGCATGAACCAATACTGACAAAACTGCTCTATTCAGAAAATTCCATCATAAAAGTCTACTTCCACACACAATTGCATTTTAAATTTACTGTTTGAACATTTTTCCAGTAGGCAATGAAGCAAAATGCATGCACCAATAATGACAAAGCTGCCCTATTCAGAACATTTCCATGATAACAGTCTACTTCTACACACATACAATATATATATATATATATATATATATATATATATATATATACATATATTAATATATATATATATATATATATATATATATTTCAATACTGAATCACAGTAGTGTAAGCCATAGGCATGTTGCACAGCTTCTTGCACTTATTTTCAATTGTGGGGGGGGGGGACCAGGGACACATTTTAAACATTGCTTGTATAATTTTGGAAATTTGCTTGAATAAAACATTGTGTTACCACCATGCATTTTACTGCCAAGTGTTGAACCCTGGCCCATGTGCACTACAGTCAGAACAACATACCACTAAGCCAAATCAGCAGTTTCCTAAAAGACTGAAAGACTGAAAATTAAATGGCTATAATTTAGTGAATTCAGTTCTCACTTCTCACCATAGCTCTCAACCTCTTAGCACAAAAAAAAAAACAAAAAACAGAACAAAGCCAATAATGGAGGAATACAGCCCCAAAATAGGGAAACATTTCAAATACAGATCTTACAAACTTAGAAAATTGATATAATAAAAGGTTTTGTTTGACCATTTATTTTCTGAAGAATATGAAGCTTGAAATTCAAATGCAAAATCCAGAAAACCAGATGTGAGGCATAGGGACTTTAGGCTCTTTTTACCTGTACCCAAGGTACAGGATTTGTGCCTGAGTACCTCTAGCCACCAGATGCATTCAGTTGGGGGCATTTTTACACACCTAACACCCCCCTTTAGATACCTTAAGGTCACCAGCTTCTTCTGTCATCATCAGGTGGTAGTGTTAGGACTATAACAAAATGCCCTCAGTTGCATGAATAGCTGCCAAGCACAAACAATCATTATGGCTCTCTGTATGATGGCTTCTCTGGGCAGTTCTTACCTCTGTACATCCCACATATCGGCAGAAGGGCAAATGGGTTAAGCCTTTTCAGGTGGATGGCTTGATATGCAGTAGGCATTGGGGCAAAAAGGGCCTAAACATTCTGTCATCTACAGCAATTTAAAGATCAACAACAACAAAAAATATGATAGTTTCATCATTAGCAGGAAACACTTAAATGATACACTTTTGTATCTTTTGTGTCCTTTACTTTTCTTTTACTACAAAAATGCAACACAAAATGTCACAACTTCACTAGGGGACTAGGGCCCTTACATATAGCTTCAGTCAGGGAGGTACAGATTGGGTACAATGCTTATTACCACAGAACAGTGTTAGGTTGCCAACGTCTGTGCTGTCTCATTAAAAAAAAACTGTTACAGCTGTAGACCACAGAGAAAAGTACTATAGCACCAACTAATGCATTTTAAAATTACCACAACGAGAGCACAAAAACAAGATTTGGAATATAAATACTGGTATTTCATTCCAAAAACTGGTTCAATAAACATGGAAAAAAATAAAAAAGTAAAACCTATGCATATAGCATTAGACATTTTTTTCTTGTTAATGTTATATAATTTTATTTGATATTATAGATCATGTGGCAGGAGATTTTACAGGAGGTGTCAGGAAACTGACTTTGGAATATGGGGAATATAGCTAGAAAATATGCTGAAGGCATATTTATATCTTGGTTTGAAAATAATTTGTCAATTTTTATCAGTGCATTAAAAAGAAAGAGGTCATTTAAGCATAAGCAAAGACAGACACCTACACACACACACACACACACACACACACACACACACACACACACACACACACACACACACACACACACACAAAACCCTTACGTACCTTAAGGTCGCCAGCTTCTTCTGCAGCAGTTGTACAGTCCTATAGCTCCGCTCGCTTCCTCTGCAGTTGTAAAATCCAATATGCCCAAACCAGCTCACTAAAAAGCTCGTAAACTCCAGTATTCAAACCATTTCAGCCTTCTAAATAAGCTCCATTCTGCCCAAACAGCCCACCGGACAGTATTCAAACAGTTTCAGCATTCAAACAGATGCGCGTCACACGCGCACACATCTAAGCTTAATTCTAACAGGCTGACGGAGCTGATGTCATCGCGCACATGACATCACCTCCAAAAGTGCGGAATCTAAAAAAATAGATTGTTAAATCAGAAATGAAGGGGTGCCACTTGGGAATCGTGGCACTCCTTATTGGGACCCCAAAACTTGGAAAAACCGAGTAATTCGGGACGGTTGGGAGGTCTGGCTGTGTTAAGAACATCAAACGCATCATTCAGCAAGCATCTCACTGGTATGTGAGATTGTGTGTGTGTGTGTGTGTGTGTGTGTGTGTGTGTGTGTGTGTGTGTGTGTGTGCGCGCGCGTGTGGGTGTGTGCTCGTGGGTGTGTGTGGGTGTGTTTTTTTGGCAGACTATAAATGCAGAAACCCACGGAAATTACTCATAGATCAAGTCATAGACTGTTTTGTTTTTAATAATATGTTTGTTTCTAGACTGGTCTGATGCCTATACGTGCTAAATTTTTAAACTGTTCTCAACACATTATTATAGCATATTTATTAGATTTACTTATTAGGGTGGTTACATGGGATGTTATCAGTCTGTTTTGTTAACCTGCAAACTGCTTTACTTGTAGTTCTTATATGTAGATATTACACTCTAGTCAGTTATGTATATATACATAGATAGCTAGACTGATATAATATATTTATCCATATATGGATTCCAATATAGAAGCTTTCAACAGACCCTGATTTTGTTTCATATTTTGTTCTGCTTCTTATAAAATTCATGATTTTCTGAAAAAATAGTGAGTATTGCTGAAAACAAAAATAAAATGCAAAGTGGACAACTCAGTTTATACAGGCCCCAATTATTTCATAGTTTCATAGTTTCATAGTAGTGTACTAGGCTATCTGCCCGGGGGCATTTATAAGCCTAGCCAACAGTGATGTGGCTTCCGCCACCCAGTATTATATAGTTGCGCCTCTCTAGTAGTGACACATGTGGGGCCCCATTATTTAGTAAACTATACCTCTGTCTAGTAGTGACACTGAGGTGACTCCCGGAGTAAACTTGCGATCTCCCATCCATGCATCGAGATTTTTCTTGAACAGTGCCAATGAAGGGCTCTGTCTCACATGAACTGGGATTTTGTTCCAGAGTATGGGTAACCTCTGTGTTATGAATCTATCCCTCCAGCATGTCCTATTCATATTTGTGCAGAGGTTGAAATCTTTAGCTCGCGTGGTTCTGGTGGATTTGGATTTTTTGAGATGGAGCATGTCCATCAGTTCTTGGTTGAACATAGCCCTATATGTTAGGCACAAATCACCTCTGAGCAGGCGGTATGCTACTGAATAGAGCTGGAGTTTCTTTAATCTAGCTGGATAAGGCACATGTTTGAGACCTATGATCCTCTTGGTGAGGTACTTCTGGGGTCTTTCCAGTTGTTGCATGTGCCGGGTGAGATACATCCCAAATGGAGCATTATATTCAATCATGGGCCTGACAAGGGAGGAATATAGAGGTACAATGACCTCCTTTGATCTGGATGAGAATCCCTTCATGATGAGATGGGCAAGGTAGAATGTCTTTCTGACCACTTTGGCAACATGGTTGTCAAAGGAGAGGTCACTATCGACTTGAGTCCCCAGGTCTCTGATTACTTCTTCCGTATTCAGTGGGTTATTGTCTATGTGATAATTTGTGGGTACTTTGTTTTTCCCAAAGGGGATGACTATACATTTTTTGGCGTTAAGTTTGAGGCCATGATTCCGGCACCAGTTGTCCATTTCAGTGAGACCTTTCTGTAGGATGTGTGTGTCAGCAGGTGAATCAACTATGGCACCCAGTTTGCAGTCATCTGCAAACTTTGTCAGCCATAATCCTCCCATATTTGCTTTCACATCTGAGAAGTAAATGCCGAATAAGAGTGGTCCCAAGACTGATCCCTGTGGGACACCACTCGTGACTGGTTTTGAGTCTGACATGGCTCCAGCAATTTTGACCTTATGGGTTCTGTTTTTTAGCCAGTTTGCTACCCATCTTGTGACATATGGATTTACATTTAGGCTGCTGAGCTTGTCTATGATGCCAGAGTGTGGTATTGTGTCAAAGGCTTTAGCCAAGTCCAAGTAGGCAGTGTGGACAGCCTTGCCCTCATCGATGGCACTAGTGACTGTCTCGAAGAAGTCAACCAGGTTTAAGAGGCAGGATCTGCCTTTTACAAAACCGAACTGGGTGGGATCAAGGGTCTGCAGATCCCCAATGTCGCCATTTATGAGTTCCATGATGATTCTTTCCATAGCCTTGCAGACCAGGCTGGTCAAACTTATGGGGCGGTAGTTACCAGGGTCAGTAGAATTTCCCCCTTTGTGGAGTGGGACCACTGTTGCTGTGCGCCAGTGTTCAGGTACATATCCTGTAGTGAGGCTAAGATTGAATAGCGTTCTTAGGTGCGGGTTTAGTTCATCTTGAAGTTCACGTAACACGCAACCGGGATACCATCGGGTCCCATAGATGCTGTGTTTTTGCTTTGTTGAGTGCTGATTTCACCTGTATGTCTGTGATGACAGGTAGGTTACAGTCAGCAGTGATAATTACTTCATTTTTAGGGGTGAGGGAGGGAGAAATTTGCACTGAACCTATCTGCCAGAATATTGGCAATGTCGGTAGGGTCAGTGAATTTTTGTCGTTGTGTACTAACTCAGAGCATATCTGAGAATTTCCTCCCAAGGTTCTGACATAATTGAAGAAGGCCTTGTGATTGTCTTTGGTATCCTTGGCAATCTTTTTCTCAAAGTTTGCTTTAGATGTTTTATGAGAGAACGTAGTTTTTTACTTGTGCTGATCAGGGAAGCCTTTCCCTTGTGGGATTTGGCTTTGTCCTGCAGTAGCTTCCTTCTTTTGTTGTACAGTTTGTTTATAGCCGGGGTCCACCAAACCGGGCATTTTCCCTTGGTGGAGAGGGTCTTGGTTTTAGTTGGGATTGCTTGATCCATGCATTCTTGGAGATGCCCGTAGAAGGCTTTTGTGAAGGATTCAGCATTTTGGGATGTGGTTTCCATTAACCGAGTAGGCTTAAAGGATATCATTTCTGACTTAAGGAGCGCAAAGTCAGCTTTTGAAAAGTTTTTCACTGTAGTCTCTTGTTCTGGGGGTGGGGGTGGGATATGTACATCCAACGTGATCAGTTTATGATCAGATCTTACTAGTGAGGGGTTTATATCCGGTGCGGAGCATTTGGACCCCATGTTTGTGATGATCAGGTCAAGTATATTATCTCTCCTCGTAGGAGAAGTGACCAGTTGCTCCATAGCATTTGAGTTAATGAATTCCAGGAATCTTTGGGCTAGGGTGTTAGGGCTAGAATAGTGGGCCCAGTCTATGTTGGGGTAGTTGAAGTCACCCAATATGATGGTGTTTGGTGTGACATTCATATCCTCCAGTGTTTTCAGGAATGCTTGATGGGATTCCTGGGATTGGGAGGGTGTTCTATAACATGCGACCAGTTGTATGGCAGTTTTGCCTATGGTGAGTAAAACTTGTATGGTTTCTGATGCTTCATGGGTAGCCACCAATCGAGAGGTGTAGGTGTCTTTTATGAAAATGGACACTCCCCTCCTTTGTGGTTCGGCCTGGAACTTGAGGCCAAACGCATGATATGAGGTATAGCCTGGTAGCTGGAGTGCTCTCAGGAGCCTTGAACCAGGTTTCAGTTACTGCATAGACATCGATGTTCTCCATACTGAGAAGTGCTTCGAGTGCCTGCATCTTGAAATTTAGACTTCTGGCGTTGAGCAGCATTACCCTTAATTTTTTTCCATTTTTGTTTTTTATGGAGGTTGATTTGTCTTTTGAGCATTGCCTAAAAAAGGCACTATGGGGGTGGCAAGAGCCTTGGCCAGTATCCGGAAGCCCAGTGGTGACAGGTGCAAGCCATCCCTTGCGAAGCAACGTGGCCTGTCCAGCATGTCATCCCAGGCTGACAGACATTGGATCTCCCTAGAATGACACCAGTGATTAAGCCAATTGTTAAAACTGATCATTTTGTCTTTGTACTGAGGCATCATTCCTGGTGAAGGCAGGATGCTGCTCAGGGTCAGGGTCATACCAGTCTGGGCTACATAATCGGAGAGCTCCTCAATGTCTCTTTTCATGTAGTCCAGGGAGGTACGTCTCAGGTCATTCACACCAGCATGGACAATGACTGCATCATACTTGTACTTGCTTTGGAGTGACCTGAGTGCGTGTGTAATGTGGCGGATCCTTGCTCCCGATAGGCAGCTCACCATTACCCTCTCCTTATTCAGCCTGGTAAGTGGAACGTCGGTGTGTCTGACTATAGAGTCACCTATTACTAATGTCTCTGGCATAGTGTTTTGCCTTGGGGCTGTGATTGTGTGACACACCTGTTGCTTGAGGTATGTGTTGTAGGTGTTGCGTTTTGTGGGGGTGTATTTCTGGGTGTCTGCTTTGGAGGCCTCTGTTGTTTTGGTAAGTTTTTTATAAGAGCCTCCGAGTATGTCTTTGGGTTCTTATGTGTTTGGTTTGTAGTAGTGGTGGTTTTATGTGTGACCGGTTTTGCTTTGGGTGTGGGTACCTTCTCCTCCTGTCTGGTCTTGCCAGTCCTGAGTTGAGAGAGTTCAGCCTCCAGTCTGGCTATATAGTTGCATCTCTCACAAGTATATGTGTTAGTAGGAAGGAGGAGAGGGTTGTCTGTGTACATGAGACAATTGTAACATTGTCTTAAGATTCCCAGATTAACCAGCTGAACAAGAGAGGATGCTAGTGGTCTACCACTCAACATACTAGAATATTATAAGGAGTGCTGTGCCTTTAAGGGAAGTGGGTATTCACAGGGGGTAGTGGTTGCCTGTAGTGCTTACTTTAGGGTAAGAGTGCTTATTTTATTATGAGTGCTTGCTAAGGATAGAAGTTCCGAAAACAAGTGCTAATATATACAGCTAAATAGACAGAGTAGAGCTTCTAAGGGAAAAATTGAAGAGCAGACTTGGCGGAGCCAGAAATAGTTTAAACCTGTATAACCGCTATGCGCCCAACCGCGCAAAAACGCCCTGAGGCGGATTTTTATACAGGGAACTTGAAAAGAGCTAGAAATGGTCCAAAGCAACCAATGATTTACAGCTCAAGTGCTGAGGTCACTTCCCCCAGGGACAGATAGGCTGCTCAAGGCTCCCCACTCCCACTGGTGAGCTCAGAAACTTCCTTCTATCCAAGTAAGGCAATGGCCAACACAGGAACTACACACAGCCCAGAATACAGCAAAGCCTGTATACTGGTCTTAACTAGTCGAGCAAAGGCGGGAAAACAAGGAGTATTTTTTTTTTGTTTTTTGTTTTTTCAGGAAAGCACACAGAAATGCAATTAAGCAAACAGTAAAATCGATTTACACAGGCTAGCACACTTTAGTGGGCAGCCTCAGCAGTTAAATTAACAAAAACAGTATTAATCGACCAGAGTCGACCAAAATGCTACTTTTAAGTGCAGATACTTCAGAAATCAGCAGATAGACACAAAACAGTTATATCTAGTTAAATGAAAGCCAGAGAGGACAATGCAGATAAAAAAAGCCAAAAAATACTTAAATCTGGAAAGTGGTCGCTTCTTTCAGTTCTCTGTTGCCAGGACCCTCTGCAGGACCACGTGGAGCTCTGCTTGGGTATATAGCCAGAAAAAAATGCCGTGAGGCGGATTTTTATACAGGGAACTTGAAAAGAGCTAGAAATGGTCCAAAGCAACCAATGATTTACAGCTCAAGTGCTGAGGTCACTTCCCCCAGGGACAGATAGGCTGCTCAAGGCTCCCCACTCCCACTGGTGAGCTCAGAAACTTCCTTCTATCCAAGTAAGGCAATGGCCAACACAGGAACTACACACAGCCCAGAATACAGCAAAGCCTGTATACTGGTCTTAACTAGTCGAGCAAAGGCGGGAAAACAAGGAGTATTTTTTTTTTTGTTTTTGTTTTTTCAGGAAAGCACACAGAAATGCAATTAAGCAAACAGTAAAATCGATTTACACAGGCTAGCACACTTTAGTGGGCAGCCTCAGCAGTTAAATTAACAAAAACAGTATTAATCGACCAGAGTCGACCAAAATGCTACTTTTAAGTGCAGATACTTCAGAAATCAGCAGATAGACACAAAAACAGTTATATCTAGTTAAATGAAAGCCAGAGAGGACAATGCAGATAAAAAGCCAAAAATACTTAAATCTGGAAAGTGGTCGCTTCTTTCAGTTCTCTGTTGCCAGGACCCTCTGCAGGACCACGTGGAGCTCTGCTTGGGTATATAGCCAGAAAAAAATGCCCTGAGGCGGATTTTTATACAGGGAACTTGAAAAGAGCTAGAAATGGTGCAAAGCAACCAATGATTTACAGCTCAAGTGCTGAGGTCACTTCCCCCAGGGACAGATAGGCTGCTCAAGGCTCCCCACTCCCACTGGTGAGCTCAGAAACTTCCTTCTATCCAAGTAAGGCAATGGCCAACACAGGAACTACACACAGCCCAGAATACAGCAAAGCCTGTATACTGGTCTTAACTAGTCGAGCAAAGGCGGGAAAACAAGGAGTATTTTTTTTTTGTTTTTTGGTTTTTCAGGAAAGCACACAGAAATGCAATTAAGCAAACAGTAAAATTGATTTACACAGGCTAGCACACTTTAGTGGGCAGCCTCAGCAGTTGAATTAACAAAAAAACAGTATTAATCGACCAGAGTCGACCAAAATGCTACTTTTAAGTGCAGATACTTCAGAAATCAGCAGATAGACACAACAACAGTTATATCTAGTTAAATGAAAGCCAGAGAGGACAATGCAGATAAAAAACGCCAAAAAATACTTAAATCTGGAAAGTGGTCGCTTCTTTCAGTTCTCTGTTGCCAGGACCCCTCTGCAGGACCACGTGGAGCTCTGCTTGGGTATATAGCCAGAAAAAATGCCCTGAGGCGGATTTTTATACAGGGAACTTGAAAATAGCTAGAAATGGTCCAAAGCAACCAATGATTTACAGCTCAAGTGCTGAGGTCACTTCCCCCAGGGACAGATAGGCTGCTCAAGGCTCCCCACTCCCACTGGTGAGCTCAGAAACTTCCTTCTATCCAAGTAAGGCAATGGCCAACACAGGAACTACACACAGCCCAGAATACAGCAAAGCCTGTATACTGGTCTTAACTAGTCGAGCAAAGGCGGGAAAACAAGGAGTATTTTTTTTTTTTGCTTTTTGTTTTTTCAGGAAAGCACACAGAAATGCAATTAAGCAAACAGTAAAATCGATTTACACAGGCTAGCACACTTTAGTGGGCAGCCTCAGCAGTTAAATTAACAAAAAAAACAGTATTAATTGACCAGAGTCGACCAAAATGCTACTTTTAAGTGCAGATACTTCAGAAATCAGCAGATAGACACAAAAACAGTTATATCTAGTTAAATGAAAGCCAGAGAGGACAATGCAGATAAAAAAGCCAAAAAATACTTAAATCTGGAAAGTGGTCGCTTCTTTCAGTTCTCTGTTGCCAGGACCCCTCTGCAGGACCATGTGGAGCTCTGCTTGGGTATATAGCCAGAAAAAAATGCCCTGAGGCGGATTTTTATACAGGGAACTTGAAAAGAGCTAGAAATGGTCCAAAGCAACCAATGATTTACAGCTCAAGTGCTGAGGTCACTTCCCCCAGGGACAGATAGGCTACTCAAGGCTCCCCACTCCCACTGGTGAGCTCAGAAACTTCCTTCTATCCAAGTAAGGCAATGGCCAACACAGGAACTACACACAGCCCAGAATACAGCAAAGCCTGTATACTGGTCTTAACTAGTTGAGCAAAGGCGGGAAAACAAGGAGTATTTTTTTTTTTTTGTTTTTTGTTTTTTCAGGAAAGCACACAGAAAAATTTATTAGTGCTTTCATTTAACCATTGCCAAACTTCTTCAGATCTAACTCAAAACTACATGCATCAACTTTAAAGCTTTTCTTCATCACATGACCCACTAGTCCCCACTGGAGTCACTAGATCTTAAAGATACCATGACCAAATATTCATAAAAAACATAAACTACCTTAAAGCTGCTTTTTAAATAGCAGAAAACAATGCAAATTTAGTACAACAAAATAAGGTGCCTGACATTTATTCAATACATGTCATATTATGATCATTTTCCAGGAGTTAAATCATTATTTTATTATAGGATCATAGGATCATAGGAGATTGCTAGGCTAATGGCTCTGGGGCCCTTACAAGCCTTGCCAGAGTTTATCCCCAAAAAGAAATCTCAGTCAGCACCTGTTGCTTTGGCAATGAGGGATACAGGTGGAACCCCTGGGCCAAATTTGTGGTTTCCCATCCACTCATCAAGGTTGTCCTTGAACAGGGTTAGTGAAGTACTCTGTTTGACATGTATGGGAAGTCTATTGCAGAGATGGTTGTCTCTGGGAGACAAACCTGTCTCTCCAGCAGGTTTTGTTGAAGTCGCATATTAGATTTTGGCCTTTCGAGTGGGTAATGCGCAATGAGTTTGACTCATGGGTATTGAACATCTCTAGTAGGGCATGGTCTGATATTGCCTTGTAGGCAAAACACAGATCACCTCTGAGCAATCTGTATGATACCAAGTAGATAGTGATTTGAAAAAATAAAAGAACGCGGAGCCAAAAACAGTACGACTGCAAGACATCTTTACTGGTGCTTCCTGGTACCTTGACCACTGCCTTCAAGGGAACAATTACACCTTTAAGCAGCACTTCTTATATACAACACCAATTACCATACAATTATTCAATAATTCAATAAAATATCATAATGCAAACCACCCACATTTAAAGTGCATGCTCATACAATGTTTTAATACTGACTTCCCTCCCACACAGTTTACCTAAAAAACACATAATGTGAAATCTTTCATCATTAATAAAATATTGAATACTTAGAATACTTTAAATACATACAAACTGGGATTATATATTATACATCCAAAAAATAATACTTACAAAAAAATTAAAAACAACATGAGAACCCCCTGCTTGTCTATGACAGTAATAATGCTATGCTAGAAGTACTAAGTCTGTTTATTCAAGGTGCTATGTTTAAACACACTATTAACAGAAGAATATTCATTCAGACATGGCCATGCATATGAATTAAGCATGCTTTGCATTTCAGTTCTTTTTTGAAATTTTTTGCATGTATTAATTTTGGATGTATTGTTTTACATGCTTTTTGCATATTTTTATAATACTTTTTGTATTTTTTTCATGTTTTTCCATATGGCATTTATATCTCTTTTATCTATACGCTGGGTTATATCTTTATTTATTCATATAAATCATTAAAAGTGGCCATTTTATAGCATTTTAGCAGTAATCTTATAATGAAGTGGTATAACAATGATAACTACAGCGATTCTTAAGCTTTTACAATAAGGTTACAAAGAAAATAATAATGTAGGCTCCATATGCAATATTATTAAGAAGCATTGGAAGGATGTAATATCAGATCGTAAGTGTAGAGACGTTCTAGAGAATGAGCTCCACTCTGATTTTAAGAATAATCTGTCTTTGAGAAGAATGTTATGTTATAAATCTCTGACAAGAGATAATACATGTCTGCAAGTTTCTAAAGGAAAAGGGACATGCCCGTGTCAAGCTTGTAATATTTGTGGATATATTAAGACTGATAACTTCTTTGTGCATTCCCTTAGTGGACGGATTGAGTTTAATGTCTATGCAGACTGTGGTACAAGTGATTTAATATATCTAGCTGTTTGTGAGGTATGTTTGTTCCTACTATGTTGGGAAGACCAATAGATGCTTGAGAGATCGCATAAATGAGCATGATTATGCTATTAGTAAAGGGGATAATAGGAATGCATTAGCTAGACATGTTACAAAGGAAGGTCAGATACATAGATTTAAGTTTTGGTGTTGGAGAGGTATTGCAATATGAACAGAGGGGTGATGTTACAACACATACTGAATGTCTAGAAGTGAAATGGATCTTTTTGTTAGCAGCTAATAGGGGAATGGGATTAAATGAGATTATCCCTTTAAGACCAAGAAGTTCTCCGGTTCAATCCTCGGCTGGGGCACCTTCTGTGCGGAGTCTGCATGTCCTCCCTGTAGTCGCGTGGGCTTCCTCCCGCATCCCAAAGACATGCTGTAGGTTGATTGGGCACTCTAAATTGGCCCTAGGTGTCAGTGTGTGTGTGTGTGTGTGTGTGTGTGTGTGTGTGTGTGTGTGTGTGTGTGTGTGTGTGTGTGTGCGCCTTCTGTGGAAGGTTGGGCACCAGGATGGCAACTCGACACTGTAAAAACTCCACTGCCAATCATCAACGGACAAGGTGATCCTCTGTGGCGACCCCTAACTGGGAAAAGCCGAAAGAAGAAGAAGATCCCTTTAAGACCATCTTTAAAGTCCAGAAGTCTAAAGCACTGATTGTCTTTAATTGGCTGTGCTGATTAGATTAGTTGTGCTGTATATGTTTTGCATTTTCATATGTTTTAGAGATCTGATGAAGCAATGTTTGTTGTGAAAGTGATCATCTCTTTGTGATTTTATTTTCTTTTTATTAAAGTATAGTATACCCCATCCGGCTGGCTTTTATTGTTTTTATATACTTTTATAACAACGTAATAATTTAGCTGCTGGAAAATTATCATAACATGACATGTATTGAATGACTGTCAGGCACCTTAGTTTGTTGTACTACATTTGCATTGTTTTCTACTACTTAAAAAGCAGCTTTAAGGTAGTTTATGTTTTTTAATGGTATATTTGGTCATGGTATCTTTAAGATCTGGTGACTCCAGTGGGGACTAGTGGGTCATGTGATGAGGCAAAATTTTAAAGTTGATGCATGTAGTTTTGAATTAGATCTGAAGAAGTTTGGTAATGTTTAAACAAAAGCGCTGATAAGAAATTGGGGTCTGTGTAAATCAAGTTTTCCACTTTGCATTGTTTTTTGTTTTTAACAGTTTTTCATTGGTTTGTTTTCTCAGTTTACTCAGTAGTTTCTGAATTACAACAAAATGGAAGCTGAACATCAGGAGCAGCAAGGATTATCACATGCCTTGTTTTCCCAGGGGGAAAATGAAATAACTCATCCCAGCTTAACAGCTCTTATTGAGCAGCTCACACAGAGAGTGGATGACTTGCATTCAACTTTAAGTGCTATGCAAATGCAACATGTTCGGGAAGTGAATCGCACTAATAATTCTGCAAATGTATCAACTGGCTCTGAAGGAAGCTCAATTCCACCATACCAGAGGCAGCAAACTGGCTTATTGACAGGATTGCAGCAACAGCAGACTAGTGGATACCAATCTGAGCAAATGGCAGGAACTGCTGCTATGTCTCTTTTAGGTGCAAATGAAGCACCACATTCTAATACTTCATTAAGTAGTCATAATAATCAACAGTTGAGGTTACATTGGGAAGCAACTGCTTTTAGGAACTGGCTTAAAAGGGGCCTCAATTTAACTCCCCTGCTCAGCAAACATTTATTGACAGTATGCATGAGAAACTAAATAACTTTGATTATAAGCTGCATAAGTTCAAAAAATTACAGCTTGAAAATGCTTATCTGAAGGAATGTTTAAGTAATAATATTATACCGAAGGGTTTAAGATTATGGTACTACCCAGCAGGCTTAGTTGAAAATAGTGATGAGGTTAAAACTACCAACATAAAATTTTCAATAAGACACAAATTAGAGGTCATGCTGCTAAATGCTAGGAGTCTAAACATAAAACTGCACTCATTGCAAGCATTCCTAACCCTGGAGAATGCTGATGTCTGTACAGTCACAGAAACCTGGTTCAAAACTGCAGAGAGTACCCCAGCCTTACCTGGTTGCTCATCCTATCATACATTCAGACCCCAAACTGTGGGCAGTAAAGCTAAAAGAGGTGGAGTTTCAATATACATTAAAGACATATACACCTCCAGGCTTGTCAAACAGTATGACGCACAGGAGACACTCCAGGTGCAGTTACCCATTGACAAGACCCCTATACAAATCATAACTAGCTACTGACCCCCAAATCTGATTCAAGATGCCCAATCTGCCTATTTGGACCTGTTCGAATCTATCAAAATTCAACCCTTTACCCTGATTTTGGGTGACTTTAACTTCCCAAACATAGACTAGAAGAACTACTCATGCCAAACACAAATGACCAGAGATTCCTTGATTCTGTCAATGCAAATGCCTTGGAACAGCTAGCTGATACCCCCACAAGGGGTGATAATATCTTGGACTTGATATTAACTAACATGAGTAATGACTGCAGCATCCCTATAGTATCATCCTCCCTGGTAAGATCTCACCATAAAGTGGTCAACTTTGAAGGCACCATCTCTCCCACCCCCCCTCTAGCTAGGATCAGACATAAAAACTTCTCCAAAGCTGATTACAGCCACCTGAGGGATGGTATAAACAGCTTCACAGCCCCCTCCCCCTCTGTAGGAACTGGCACCAATATCCAAAAACTACACCAAAGCAGTATACGAGCATTTATATAGATGCATGGAATCAGAAATAACTGACAGGACTAAGTCTTCCTCCACAAGGAAGAGTAAACCTGTCTGGAGAACATCTGCAATAAATAAACTTTATAACGAAAGGAAAAAAATTGCTGTCCTAGACCAAAAAGGAGAATGTGCCCCAATTGGAAGCAATGTTTCCTAAGCCTGAACAAGCAAATAAGAGCACTAGTGAAATCCTCCAAAGCAAACTTCGAGTCTAAATTGGCCACATCTACTAGAGACAGTCATAAGTCCTTCTTCACATATGTCCGCAACCTCAAAGGAAGCACCCAAGTCTATTCAGAACTGGTGGTCTAGGACATCACATATACAAATGCTGTAGATATAGCAAACTTGCTGGCTGACAGATTCAGCGAAAACTTTACCCCTCTGTCCCCAGTATCTACTCCCTTCCCATTATACCTAGGGAACCTCGGGTGGGAAGTTGGCATAATGGTTAAGGTATTTACCTTACAGTTACAAGGTACAGGGTTTGATTCTCACATGGGGTAATTGGCTAGGCTTAAAATGGCCCAGAAGGGCTGTTAGCCTAGTACTAATCTATGAACCTATGAACAGGTCATCACTGTTCTCTCAAAGGCAAAAACATACAGCCACCATGGGACCTGATAACATCCCAGGCTGCATCCTACATGAACTCAGGCAGGAACTTACAGCACCATTAGGCACCCTATTCAATCAAAGCCTGAGTACTGGCTTCAAACCAGATGAGTGTAGGACAGCCACTGTCATCCCTTTACACAAAGGTGGAGCATCTAGCAATCCAGGAAATTATAGACCCATCAGCCTAACTAGTCTGATCTGCAAGGCCATGGAATGGATTATCATGGACCTCATTTACAAGGACATTGCCAACCTCCAAACGCTTGATCCCACACAGTATGACTTCGTCAAGGAGAGGTCAAAGCCTTTGACACTATTCCCCACTCGGGCATAATAGATAAACTCTCTCAACTAGGCATTAATCCATATGTTACCAGATGGGTAGCAAACTGGTTCACTGATAGAACCTATGTAGTCAAAGTAGGGAAGCCACCTCAAGCAGTAAACCCGTTACAAGTGGCGTACCCCAGGGTTCGGTCTTGGGACCTCTGTTATTTGGGATATACTTTCCTGAGGTGCAGGCCAAAACCAGTGGCCTATGGCTGACCAAGTTTCCCGATGACTGCAAGCTGGGTGCTGTCATCAATTTTCCTAGTGATGTGGACATTCTCCAAGAGGGTCTCACTCAGACAAATGACTGCTGCCAGAAACATGTCCTCAAGCTGAATACCAAAAAAAATGCATCATCATCCCCTTTCGGTAGAGTGACATCCCCACAAATTATCACATTAATAACAACATCTTAAGCATTCAATCAGTCGTGAGGGATTTGGGCACCTAGATTGATAGCAGTTTGACTTTTGACCACCATGTTGCTTCCATGGTACGGAAAGCCTTCCACATGGCCCATCTCATAAGTAAGGGTATCTCATCCAAGGACAAGGAGGTCATAACATCCCTGTATTCTTCCCTTATAAGGCCCATTATTGAATACAATGCATCTTTTGGCATGTACCTCACAAAGCATATGCAGCAGCAGGAGAGACCACAGAGTCCTCACCAGGAGAATCCAGGGCCTCAAACATCTACCATACACAGATAGGCTAAAAGCACTATCCCTCTATTCAGTTTCATGCAGACTCCTCGGAGGTGACCTCTGTCTAGCATACAAGATGATCATGGACCCCACCTTGATGGAACTGCTGCATATCCACAAGTCAAGCTCCACTCGAGGAACCCACACACGTGGCCTCAACCTGGTCTGTGACATCAACAAGACTTGTTGGTGGGAAAGATTTGTGTCCCAGAGACTCACTCATCTACGGAATAGACTCCCTCTCCATATCAAGCAGAGTACCTCTTTACCCCTTTTTAAGCGCAACCTGGATAACCGGATGGGAAACAAAAAATATACCCTGGGATTCCATGTATGTCCCTGCTGGACAGGGGCACTGGGTGCTGATTTGTCTAAACATGGGGTAAACTCTTGGCTAGGCTTATAAGGGCCTCAGGACCAATAGCTTAGTAACCTCCTATGATCCTATAATATTGAAGTGGTCAATTTATTTAACAGACATGGTCGTGAGTTCCTCGAAGTTTTAATCAAATATAATACTAAGGACATAGACAAGAACTTGATCAGCTGGAAAATAGCATAAAGCAGGATGAGGCTTATGCTAGATATAAATTTCAGTATCAGCACATGTATAGCAGTATTGAACAAAATGTAATGCTGCTCAAGGAAAACAAAATAAATAAAAGTTGAATAGAGACAGAGATGAGTATATAAGAGGGTGTAAAATACCCAAATCCTCCAAAGAGTCAACAGTGGGGTAGAAAAAATTCATGCTTCTGATGTTGTCAGCACTCCTGAATATTCCCATGTCCAGGTGGAAACTGATCAGCAGATAAAAATGAGCATGTATTTGTTAATGATGATCACCAGTCATTTAATATTAATGATCAACAATGGTTTCCTTACTTAAGACATTCTGAAAGAATTAGAGAAAGGAACCAAAGAGCAAGGACGTATGAGAATCTTAATGACCAGGATTTTTATGCCCCTTCATGGAGGAATCAGCAAAGGGGCCCTCAACAGAATGGACCATGACAAGGCAGGCAGGTCAGGAACAAGTACCATAACAGGAGCAACCAGAGATCGGCTATGTAAATAACTTGCAACAACAAGGCCCATTAGTGGTCTCAAATAAACATGGGTACTTTAAAATATAACATTTTTATAGACTTTGGTTGATTCCAGCATGGCTAATTTTCTTAGTAAAGGACTGAATTTTGTACCTAGGTCTAGGACAAATATTGCAGCAGCTGTCATTGACCTAAAACTATATTTATGATTATTGCTCAAAGGTGAGAGCACAATGTCTGCTGACAGACATATAGCTAGCACATTCAACCACCCCTCTACCCTGCTTTTATGATGTATGAGAAAATATGTGAACTTGACTTTCAACACATGTTGTATAAGACCAACAAGGCTGCAGATAATCTAACAAGTAAGGAAAGGGAACTGTTAACATATCTCAAAGGGCAGAATATCAGAGTTATGAACCTGACAAGGGGGTAGGTTAGTAATTATGGATGTGCATGACTTCAATGAGAAAATGACAAAAAGATTAAAAACCGATACATATGAAGAGTTTTCCAAAAATAAGTTAATGGAGTCTACAAAAGTATACCAGCTTCCCTGCAGGACATATTTCTTGAGAGACGTATTGATATCAACTTGTACAACTATCTCACTATGTCCTCTCCTACAATACCACTGCTCTTTGGTACATTGAAGATTCATAAGGGGCTGAATGAACGCCCCTAAGCGTCCCATAGTCTATGGGTGTATTTCTATCACTTATGCCTGTGCTAAGAATTTGGATCTTAATTTTAAAAGTTTTTTTTTGCAACAAGAAACACAAATATGCAAAGACTAATAGCATTTTTTTGAAATTGTTAAACTTAGTAGAGTACAATGATGCCTATTTGTTTCTTACAATTGATGTGAAGGACCTTTTCTCAGTGATCCCACAACAGTTGGGTATTGACTAGGTCATTGAATTTTTATTTGAAAAAGCTGCATCACAATTTGAAATTAATTTATGTGTGGATTTGTTTGAGCTTGTAATACAAAACAGCTACATACATTTTGAGGGAATGTATTTTCTACAAAAAAGTACTGGGGGCCATGGGGTCACTGTTTGGTACTGTTTTTGCAAATCTGGTTATGGCCCAGTGGGAAAGGAAGTACATTTAAATACACATGAATACAATGAGAAGATGCCCCTGTATTTAAGATACCTAGATGACATCTTTATTTGTGGGCAGGAGATGAAAATGACTTAAAATAATTTAATTACTTGAATTACACTACTAATTTTTTTACCTTTACATAGGAAACGAGCAACACTGTTATATCTTATTTAGATGTAAACATGCATAAAGATCAATATGCTAAAAGATGTTTTTTTTCTAAAATACACAGGAAAAACAAAATGAAAACTCCAGAAAAGCTAGAAATTCAATTGTGACCTCCCAAACCTCCTGAATCCGAGGCACATGGGATATATTATGAACATCAGGTGCTTCAGCTATTTGGCAATTTTGAATGCACATGACTTGTGTCATTGTTTTAATGGAAAATTTCAGGCCAATAAAGCCAAACTCCCTTAACTCTGGATATGCATATTTTGGCTTTGTTATGACTTCATCAGCACAGTAAAAGCAAAGTGTTTAACTAAGCATTAGAAACACAGGGCTGTTATACCCAGCTGATGTCCATTATCATTAGGGTCACTGCACAAATATCCCAGACAACAAACTAAAACAATGAGTGAGAAGGTCATTGAAAAAAAACAATCAATAAAAACAAAATGAAAACTCCAGCAAAGCTAGAACTTCCACTGAGTGACCTCTCAAAACCTCTTGAATCAGAGACACATGGGATATATACAAATGATCCTTGTGAACATCAGGTGTTTCAGCTATTTAGCAATTTTGAATGCCCATGACTTGTTTCATCATTTTAATGGACCAATTTCAGGCCAATAAAGCCAAACCCCCCTAGCTGTGGATATGCATATTTCAGCCTTGTTATGACCTCATCAGCACAGCACAAGCAGAGTGTTTTACTAAGCATTAGAAACACAGGGCTGTTATACCCAGATGATGTCCATTATCATTAGGGTCACTGCAAAAATATCCCAAACACCAAACTAAAACAATGACTGAGAAGGTTACTGAAAAACCAATCAGTAAAAGCAAAATGAAACCTCCAGCAAAGCTAGAACTTCCACTGAGTGACCTCCCAAACCTCTTGAATCAGAGGCACATGGGATATATGCAAATGATACTTAGGAACATCAGGGGTTTCAGCTACTTGGCGATTCTGAATGCCCATGACTTGTTTCGTCATTTTAATGGACAATTTCAGGTCAATAAAGTCAAACCCTACTAGCTGTGGATATGCATATTTCAGCCTTGGTTTTCCGATTGGTTTTTCAATTACCTTCTCACTCATTGTTTTAAAATACACAGGAAGGAAACATATTCCAACTCATTTTTGCATTATGATAGTGCATATCCTGCCCATCAAAAGAGATGGGTTGTCAAGGAACAACTGGTCCATGCAGCCAGGATGGTCACATTAGATGAAGAGTTTCAAATAGAATGTGACAACTTGAAAAGAATGTTTAAAGCTAGGGTTCTGGAGATTGTTGACAGAATTGATTGGAGAGGTTTCCCATAAAAAAGAAAAGTGGTTATTTTCAGCATATATTAAATAATGAAAAAAGTGAGGTGCAAATGCCTTGGGACATCAACATAGATAAAGTAACTTATACCTCTAGTTTTATTATATATTACATTAGTGATTATGAGACAATAAGAAATATACTAGTAAAAAATAGATAGTTATTGAGGAAGATAGCCATCTAAGGAATAGAGTAAAAGAAAGACCTACCCTGGGATTCATGAAAGCTCTGTGCAAGAATACGTCTATTATTGAACAGAGAGGATCATGCCTGTGCAGCACAGCAGCGCACCTTGCATCTTCATGAAGGCACACTGCTGTATAACCTGCACGGACATGATCCATGAATGAGTGCAGGGGGCATGTCACAGCAGTGCCCGCACATGTTACACACCCCCTGCACTCAGAAAGTGCCATTACGGCACTGTTAAATGTAAACAACAGTTGTTTGCGGACATACTGCACAACTGTTGAGATATTCACAGAATGTCCAGAGTTTTGCCCACATATCTGGCCACTGAAGGCCAAAGTAAAAGCATATAATTACAGACATTTGAGTGCCACACATCATACACGTGAGAAAACTCATGCAATGCAAAACCAGTTACTCTATCAACATGTAAGGTTTGTAAGAGAACATTTTAAAATCACCCCTATGTTTATGCCTTTTTGTCTCCATATTACTTGTGACATTGTCCAAATGTCTTGATAAAAGTGGATGGAGGTATGTGCACAGCCCTAAAGTGAGCAAAGGTTAAAATCCATTTTATCTTTTTTTTTATTATTATCATCCCAAGTAAAATTTAAGCATAGCTGAGTGGGTGTATGCATCACACAGCTGTGCTTAGCATAGCTTAAATATCTGAAGGAGCTAAATAGAAATATACAGGCAAAGATATCAAGCTGAAATAGCGTAGTGGTTAGAGTTTCACCTTTGCATGTAGTCATTTATAGTTCAAGCCCCAATGAACCCCCGGATTCATGAAGCTCGGCGCAAGGCCGGTGTAAGGCCTGCGCCAGCCGTGTGGTGTATAAATGGTGTAGTAGCGGCATATGCATATTAATGAAGGTGCGCCGCTACCACATCCACGTGCATAGGACACGTGCGCGAATGCATGGGGCATTACTAAGCTGCGACCAGAGGCATGTCAATGTCGGCTGGCGATGAGCAACCTAAACTGCTGAATATTATAGCCTGCCTGCAATAGTAATCAGTGTCCGTGGATAATGAAACGTATGCAAAGCATGCAAGACAGTTCCCGGCCACACAAAATGGAGAACCAAACAGAAATGCACGCAACATAAGATAAGTTTCTGTCCATGGAACAAATGATATTTAAAATCGTGTGTCCGTAATGTACTGCACTGTCAGAAGTTATACCCAGTGGAAGTGAAGCGCATCATGTCAGCGCGCCGCCAATACACACATCTAGCCCCATGGGTATGGTCACCAGCAGTCCCACAGTGGTAGTGATAGTACACAGCAGGGCAGTTGTGGCTATATAACAACCATAAAGAAACCTGACAGTCCAAATTGTATACCAAACACACACAAACATATGTATATTAAAATGTGCTATACACATGAACAGGAACGTAACCGTCACATACACATAGGATGCTATATGTGAAACCGGGATATCCAAAAGTAGAACCCATGCATGCAAATGCAATACGCAACAACCCCAGTATAGCACATAACCCGCACCCATGTCCGAATGTCCACCAAATCCAGCTACCAGCCTTGCGCATCCGTACACCTGCACATAGCGAGTATTCCCCATATGTAGTAGGAAGTATCGTCCTAGGCAGTGTCCGGATTGCAAATATGTATCCCACGAATGTAAACATCCCATCACAGGTACGTAAATCCAAATGCCCACGTGTTAATGTTACGGCAAAATGTGTGTACATCCCGCGTGGGATAAGTAACCTGTTGAAACCTCAGAGTTGTTTACACGCCACGGTGTCCATTACTGTACACATCTGGACAAAACAAGTATGTGTAGTCACGGTACTGTTCAGTTTCTACACAGACATGCAATTCATACTACGCAGGATGGAACAGCTGTCCACCATGCAGGTCACCCCACTAGGGTTGCCACCTGTTCAGATGGCCAAGGTGGGACATCCCTTGTAGAAATGTGAGAATTTGCAGGATAAAACATACCCCCGGCCAGTGCAAAGGACAGAATTACACGTGTATGCCAAGATAAAAGCTCATGCCATAGCATTTGAATAGCTTATGCTATCCCAAATAATAGTTATGTGTACCAGATACAAAATACCTGTATCATGCAGCTAGTACAGAAAATAAGAAATATATTATTGTCTTAAAATCACAGGACATTTGCCATGTCTTAGGTGTTGTCGCAGGACACAACTGTCTAAAGTGGGACTTCCCCTTGCAAACAGGAACAAGTGGTAACCCTACTCCCCACTGAATTATCGACAACATATATTCAACCCAATCACATACCGACACCACCTCTCAACCTATTACAGCAACAAAACCTGGACAAAGCCTAAAAGGATGGGAGAACAAATAGGGACAGATGTAATTACTGCTCTCACAAGCTTTGAAAGTTCACTGAATAATAGTATGTACATAAGCAGGAAATGTTGTGAAGGATGTGGGGTAGTCCCCAGTATTACAGAGGTCCGTACATATATACTGTAACAAACCGTCACATATGTTGACTGTACTACTGCATACCCATAGTTAATTCATAGTTATGTCATGTGCAAAATAATAACCCTCGTAAGAATGAATACAGGAAATAGTCAAATGTGAATGGGAACACCACTCACCGTGGATTATGTATCGTAACCACCCCACCCATATTATGTATTGCCAACATCATAAGCTGCTGACAGGTGCCCAAACACCTGTGTCTGTAAACAGATTAAATGTTTAAAATGGACAATCCCTGTCCATGTGCTTTGTCTGACATTTGAACATGGTCAGGGCAGTTCCGTTCACCAGTCGGACAAGCCTAAACCCAGATCACCACATGAACACCCTGACAATTAAAGACCTGTATGTGTCAGGAATATAAGCCTTTGGGTTCTGAATATCCCTGCAGTGATGAAATATGCAGCTTGGGTCCAGAGCAGTAGGGAATAGGGAATGTGTAAAATGTAGTACCGCATTTTTCCCAGCAGGAGAATAGATGCCTGTGACGTAAGTAAAGCGGTGAGGCATATGTTAATGTAGCTATGTACTATGGGTATGCATATAAATGAGTCAGAACAACAAACGTATACTGGTTACAGCATCCGGCCAACATGAATGCAGTCCCGGTTGAACAACGACTACAGCACATATAATGTGAAAGTGTAATGAATGCATCTGTGCTGTACAGACAGTTAAATATGTAAAGGTGAACGTGTGTTTCGCAAACGTCCGTTAATGGGATTACAGATAATTACTGGTACTGTCACAAGTAATAAAGCCCACGTAAGCACAAAGACTTAGTAAACATATGTAACCCACAATAAGGATATGTATGCACACCCGCGCGTAACCTACAATAAGGAAATGCAAGTGCGCCTGTGCGTGTGTGATCCGCTCACAGCATAGTAAATGAATGTTATTTCCCCCACGTTAGTTATACATGGCTCAAACCCGTTAACCTCGTAAAGTATGAAACCGGATGAAGCCATGCAAACTACCGGTACAAGTAGGGACAAACCCCAGATATGTGCCAGAACAAACATAGAAAGTAGATAGAATAACGGGTGTGTCAGTAGCATGGATTCTCTGAAGGGTATGCAGTCGTAACTTGAACTGCTTGCCAGAAATCCCCACCGTAAGTCTCAAATGAAATACCACTACATTGCCAGATAGACACAGGTTTCTGTAAAACACAGTGAAGATAAAGGGGCAAGCAGCTGTACACTCAGCGACAATCTGTATAGTGGAAAGGTATGGTATGGATAGAGATATATGTGTATACACATAATCCACAGACGTAAACCAAAGCAAGTTATGAAATGAGGATTGTACATGTATATATGTATACACAACAGACTTATGTCCCGTAGATATGACATATGTACATAAATAGGCGACGTTATATCTAATATGGGTAGACAAACAGACATGCAGGAAAGGTGAATAAACCGCAGCATTCAAAAACATTGGCCAGAAAGTGACAGTCCAGCAAGTTCTACACTTTAAACATGCAGATAGGTGTCCATTGCAGGACTCCATAAATTGGAATACGTAGTGTCAACCGACATTGACGCAAAAGAAGTGACCGCAGCAAATACGAAATAGCTGTACATGCAACAGTATCAGCTGCAAGGGTGATGACACATGTGTCGATAGAATGTATGACGTATGAACTGATATCCGGAGAGTGGGGAGTGCATATAAGTGTCTCCACACTTCAGTAACACACACATTAAACATGTGTAATGGGTACTGTAGAGGGTTGTCAGGTATGGGAATCATGGGTATGCAGAAATGGGCCTAGGTGTTGTTTGGCAGGGATTTCGTAGGCCCGCTCCGCGGGAGTGATGTGGGTATAGCACACGCCTATATCCCCAATAATGGGGCAAACCATCCACTGGATATTGCGGAAACCATTTTGGCAATATGTAGGGCCCTATATCAGTGTCATGTAGGCGATAATCATGAATGGACATGCGTACGACCAAGATGGTACCCATAACTGGCAAACTGTCAGAATAACACAGCTGCACTAAGGCATAGTACATGAAATACAAATAGGGACTATATTAGATATACCCCAGACAAAGTCAGAACATTGTGAGAATACTGGCGTACCCATGAATACGGATGTTATGAGTGTTACTAATCATGTAATGGAAATGTCAGTCACTATTATCTACCGCACAGTCCGTAATGCCTTGCCAGCAACTTACCAGAAAGGCACATCACTATGACAAATGTAACAAGGTCAAACGTCAGGGTGTTTACCCATAATGTGTACAGGTTAGGGGTATGAAGGTAACCTGTCCAAAATACATGTACAGAACTAGTGATACTAGGTGGGCAGGTGAGAAGAAAGACATCAGGACAAATGAGAAAACATGTACAAGTCACACGCATGTACACCGACAAATGTGAATGACAACGTATGCCCTGTGAATGTCAATGTGGAAGGTTAATAGACACAAACGTAATGTGTCCCTCAGGGTGTCATGCAGTGTCACCGTAACAATGTCCAGTCCCCCAGACACGTACGTGAGCTCTGCCACTGACGGAAAGCGCAAATACCGGCGCACACATACGGCACATGATAGACCAATTAGTGTGGATAAGCAGCTGTTGGCCTGTGTGAGGAATACAACTGTCTGGGTGGGTGTGTCCTGCAATATAAATGTAATGGCATGTGGCCTGTGATGCCGCTATACAGTGTGTGTATTGGTGTCAGAAAGTTGATATTTTGTTACAGACACATACTCTGCAACTGTACAGATTTACGATGAATGTGCAGAGTTCTGCCTCATATGTTTGGTGTGTTCCACGTAACAGTAACATTCTGGAACTTCCATGATAACTGAAGACATGAAATAATGACAAACATGTGCGTAAGACACCAAATCCGACAGAAAAGCCATAATAATGCAAAACCTGTTATTGTGTCAACTATTTACGTTTGTAAGAGCAACATGTCAATACTGCCCCTATGTGTCCCACTATCAGATAAGGCCTTGTCCAGCAACTTGCTCTAGGAGGTGGAGTGGTATGAACAGAAACAGATACATGTGTGAGGAAACAGCAATATCGACTGCAAGATAACGCAGAAGGTATGACATGCGCTGCAGTAGGACATGCAGTACTGTCCGCAGGTATGTGCTGACATTGCAAATGACACAGCAGTCTACATAAAGAACCTTTAGGGCTGTCACCTTTACAAATGATGATACTGGGACATACCCACAGCCATGCACACAGCACAAATAGACATACACACATCAAAACTAGGCCATGATACATGAAGCCTCGGGCATGTACGAGTACAGTGAGAGTACAGCAAGGATAGATGTCTGCCAAGATATACAGCAAATGCCTGTAAGGGCGTGTAACACCACCCGTAACACGGATGTTGCATGGACAATGTTGGGAGTTGCAACATACCCCATTGGTATGTGAAAGCTATGCAAATATGAGATACATGAAACAGTCAGCTGTCCATGCAAGAGCAGGGTTATGGGCAGAAAATAGATTTTATATATATATATATATATATATATAGAGAGAGAGAGAGAGATACAGGCATACACACACACATGTGGCAGGGCTGGTAATTGAACCTACACATGACTACCCTATCACACTACAGTATGACGCATTTACAGAACACGCTAACGAGACTACTAAACACAGCAGACACACAGGCATTCTACTAGGTGCGTGTCAACATCCGCAAAGACAAAGATGGCAGCAGGATACATCTGTATTGAGAAGCGTCTAAAAGCATAACCTGAGTCCCCAGGCAGACGGGAGCATGCACACACACACACACATACACACACACACACACACACACACACATCTGGCAGGCATGGGTATCGAACCTACACTTAACTACCCTATCACACTACAGAATGAAGCATTTACAGAACGCGCTACCGAGACTACTGAACACAGCACTCCCAGAGGCATACTTCTAGGTGGGTGACATCATCCTCAAAGGCAAAGATGCCGATAGGGAATGTATGTGTTGTGAGGCATCTAAAAGCATTACTGTGTCCCCAGGCAGCTAGAAACACACGCACACACACACACACACTTGGAAGGGCCGGGAGTTGAGCACACACCTACCTACTCTAACACACTACAGCATTACGCATTTACAGAATGCGCTACCGAGATTACTGAACACAGCACTCTCAGAGGCATACTTCTAGGTGGGTGACATCATCCGCAAAGGCAAAGATGCCGATAGGGAATGTATGTGTTGTGAGGCATCTAAAAGCATTACTGTGTCCCCAGGAAGCTGGAAACACACGCACACACACACACACACACACAATTGGAAGGGCCGGGAGTTGAACACACACCTACCTACTCTAACACACTACAGCATTACGCATTTACAGAACGCGCTACCGAGATTACTGAACACAGCATTCTCAGAGGCATACTTCTAGGTGGGTGACATCATCCGCAAAGGCAAAGATGCCGATAGGGAATGTATGTGTTGTGAGGCATCTAAAAGCATTACTGTGTCCCCAGGCAGCTGGAAACACACACACACACACACACACACACACACACTTGGAAGAGCCAGGAGTTGAAAACACACCTACCTACTCTAACACACTACAGCATTACGCATTTACAGAACGCGCTACCGAGATTACTGAACACAGCACTCTCAGAGGCATACTTCTAGGTGGGTGACATCATCCGCAAAGGCAAAGATGCCGATAGGGAATGTATGTGTTGTGAGGCATCTAAAAGCATTACTGTGTCCCCAGGCAGCTGGAAACACACACACATACACACACACTTGGAAGGGCCGGGAGTTGAACACACACCTACCTACTCTAACACACTACAGCATTACGCATTTACAGAATGCACTACCGATATTACTGAACACAGCACTCTCAGAGGCATACTTCTAGGTGGGTGACATCATCCGCAAAGGCAAAGATGCCGATAGGGAATGTATGTGTTGTGAGGCATCTAAAAGCATTACTGTGTCCCCAGGCAGCTGGAAACACACGCACACTTGGAAGGGCCGGGAGTTGAACACACACCTACCTACTCTAACACACTACAGCATTACGCATTTGCAGAACGCGCTACCGAGATTACTGAACACAGCACTCTCAGAGGCATACTTTTAGGTGGGTGACATCATCCACAAAGGCAAAGACGCCGATAGGGAATGTATGTGTTGTGAGGCATCTAAAAGCATTACTGTGTCCCCAGGCAGCTGGAAACACACGCAAACACACACACACTTGGAAGGGCCGGGAGTTGAACACACACCTACCTCCTCTAACACACTACAGCATTACGCATTTACAGAACGCACTACCGAGATTACTGAACACAGCACTCTCAGAGGCATACTTCTAGGTGGGTGACATCATCCGCAAAGGCAAAGATGCCGATAGGGAATGTATGTGTTGTGAGGCATCTAAAAGCAATACTGTGTCCCCAGGCAGCTGGAAACACACGCACACACACACACACTTGGAAGGGCCGGGAGTTGAACACACACCTACCTACTCTAACACACTACAGCATTACGCATTTACAGAACGCGCTACCGATATTACTGAACACAGCACTCTCAGAGGCATACTTTTAGGTGGGTGACATCATCCGCAAAGGCAAAGATGCCGATAGGGAATGTATGTGTTGTGAGGCATCTAAAAGCATTACTGTGTCCCCAGGCAGCTGGAAACACACACACACACACACACACACACACACACACACTTGGAAGGTCCGGGAGTTGAACACACACCTACCTACTCTAACACACTACAGCATTTCGCATTTACAGAACGCACTACCGAGATTACTGAACAAAGCACTCTCAGAGGCATACTTCTAGGTGGGTAACATCATCCGCAAAGGCAAAGACGCCGATAGGGAATGTATGTGCTGTGCGGCATCTAAAAGCATTACTGTGTTCCCAGGCAGCTGGAAACACACGTACACACACACTTGGAAGGGCCAGGAGTTGAACACACACCTACCTACTCTAATACACTACAGCATTACGCATTTACAGAACGCTCTATCGGGATTACTGAACACAGCACTCCCAGAGGCATACTTCTAGGTGGGTGACATCATCCGCAAAGGCAAAGATGCCGATAGGGAATGTTTAGAGAGTGAGCGGTCTGAAAGCATATTACCGTCCCAAGGTAGACGTACACAAACACGCCTGTGCTGTCAACGGGCCAACTAAATATCTACGGAGCACAACAAACACTGAATAGATATGGGATGTGCCACAGACAGTACACCCTTCGAGAGAGCAACAAGTGTGTTCAATGTAGGCATCCATCGTGACATTGAAATTGGACATCTGGTGCCTGGATGACCACCATGGCTATACAGGATGTCAATGGCCATGCCCACACGCTTAGTATCACACGTGGGTTTGGAATGTACTGTGTGTCCATCTACACAACGGCGTACTGGGCATGCTCACACACATAGCTGTTGCAAAGGGCCATCTTGCATGCACATGGAGTCTAATCATGGAGGGGCACAGTGTGGAATGTACTGTGTGTCCATCTACACAACGGCGTACTGGGCATGCTCACACACTTAGCTGTTGCAAAGGGCCATCTTGCATGCACACGGAGTCTAATCACGGAGGGGTGCAGTGTGGAATGTACTGTGTGTCCATCTACACAATGGCGTACTGGGCATGCTCTCACACTTAGCTGTTGCAAAGGGCCATCTTGCATGCAGATGGAGTGTACACACAGAAGGGCACAGTAAGGTATAACTGCCCTCACGCACAGGGTGGTCACACATGCAATGACCTGTACACACACAGCTGCCATCACAGCTGTCACAGGTGCAGGTCACACACGTACACACTGCAGTGTACACTGTAGCTGTCAAGTCAGCACCATGTCGTTGGTGCAGCACTACACAGCCTTACGGTTCCCACAACTCCATGTGACACATGACCACTGGGCTGTACAGTGGTGTACACCAGCTGTGCAGAGTACACACGTACCAACAGGGATCCAACAGGTGTTATGCATTGCAATGATACCAGTATACATGAACAGGTCGGCTCAAGACATACCATGGCCCTTACACAGCTGTGACACCTGACTGTTGCTGTACACCAATGAACACACGTCTGGGTCCATCATACATGTGATTGTGTGGATGTGTGCATGGACTGCACACACAACACATACATGCATGGCCTTTGATGTACCTCGTGCATAACACTGGCCCAATCAATGCTACACATGCGAATTGAAGGTGGGCCCATGTCTGTTGAATGCTCACACTAAAGGGGTAGCAGTGTTGACCGGGACACATACCCCTGTACTGGTCGCCTGTGACACCCGTGATATCATACCGCAGTCTATGTGCTATGTCTGTCAACACACATGTCCAACAATAGCAATGCATACAAACATGGCAACAGGAGACACATGTGACATCTGTACTGTGCATGCAGCAAACATGCATGAGCAGTGGCCGATGTCCGTAACATAGTTGCACCTACCTACGACATGCAGACGCAATGCAGACCCATCATTGACATCTGTATACGGTGACATACAAACAGCACGTATGGAGGGATGTGTGTACATAAGGTGGTGAGCCACCTGTCTAGATGTATGTGTGCAGGGGGTGGCTCACAGTTGTGTCACGCACCATCCTATCATGCCATGTGCTAACTGTACGCTATGTCGCTGTTACGTGACGGTGCTGACATAATGCATACACAGCGGTCAGGTGTTAACAACTATATGTCATATGGCACCTGTAACACCTAGAACCTCCCGTTTGTATATAGCAGCACATTTGCCAGATATAGCATTGGTACACATAACGCAATCAATACCACTGCATGTCCAGCAAACATGTCATCATATGGCTGGTGTATCCTTTCCAGCACTGCCATGTGTGTCCGAATGTGTGACCAGGGATGCCACATATCGCGGGGAATATGTCCCAGTTGCTACACATCCCTGTTCACCACTTTAGAGAACTGTACATACGTCAGTGTGAGAAGCATGACGTTCGCCGGTGATGGGCATCATATACATCGGCTGTCCGTATACACATGTGTGGTCACCACAGTGTGTGTGTGTCTGTATGTATGTCTGGTGCTTGGTGTGAGTGTGTATGCTAATATACGGTGGGAAATTATCACTGGCCCCACGTGTTGACTAACCCATAATGGTGATGCATTGCACAACCCTGTTGATGCCATAAGTCCCAGCAATACTGGCTACCTATGCATGTCCCTTCTCTGTGACACTTCGTGTGGGTGCATAGTACTGTGAGGGTGATGACCACACAGGCAAGGGTCCCCAGCTGCACACTATGGGGTGTGCGTTATAGTGGTGTACACCCCGTGACTGCGGCCATGTTCACCTACTGTTACGGGTCCTACTGCTGCACAGTGTGGCCTCCAGCTACCAAGTAACACCTCACATCATCATTGGCCAGGCCGCTGTGTACAACCCCTGCACCATGTCACCATACCTGTAATATGTCCTGCTATGTATGTCACGTTTCTGTCCAGTGTAGCCTGTGGCACTGACCACATGTGTCAGGTGCAGTATATGTGCAGACATCTGTGTCATGTTTGTGTGTCCAACAGTCAGGATGAGGGTACATGTAGCATGCTGATATTGCCAGACGTACCTGTGTGTACTCCACAGTTACACGTGGGGGACTGCAAACACTGCTACCTGTAGGCACATGCAAGTACACCATAGGAGGGAACCAGGGTATCACAACCAACATGCTGCAACAGATGTAACCGAGACACATACCGTGAACACATCACAATGCATGCTGCACCTGCACTACATGGTGTGACTGGTGCATGTCGACAGTACACAACCTATGTCACATACACAACTCAGTATTCACACACAACCACTGCAACATACACATCCCTCACTATGCATACACACCTCTCACTATGCTGTTCACCCTGTGCATCAGAATATTTGTGCATAACCCTGCACCGATGGTGTGGATGACAGGGATGCGGCACAGGCTTCATCATATGCACAGGGTGATATGTTTGCCAGGGGCATAGGCTGCACACAACCACTGCAACATACACATCCCTCACTATGCATACACAGGTATTACATACACCTCTCACTATGCTGTTCACCCTGTGCATCAGAATATTTGTGCATAACCCTGCACTGATGGTGTGGATGACAGGGATGCGGCACAGGCTTCATCATATGCACAGGGTGATATGTTTGCCAGGGGCATAGGCTGCACCAATGGATAACATCATGTGTGTGTAAGGGCCGGTGAGTTGACTGGACATATCTGTGCAGAATGCATGTGGATGTTGTGGAGCCCTACAGTTGTGTTTGTTGTGTGCGTGTATGTGTGTACACAGTTCTGCCATTTGTGATGCCTACACGGAGTATAATTGACAGCCCCAGATTGTACAGTGCAGGTTGTACAGCTCACTGTGTCCGTCCACGGCCACATGACCTGTGCCTGCCTGGGGTTGCACGGGCACTACCAGGTGGAGGTACAGAGTGGCTACTGTACGACACATGTCCGCTGGAAACGTGTCCCCGCTGAGATCGTCCAGGGCCACGTCCACGTGGCCTGCTGTGTCCTGGTGTTGACAGCGCAGCAGCAGCTGCACTGCTACTGCTACCGGCACTATGGGAGTGGGCATGTGAGGTGGCACGGTCACGTCGACCTACACTAGGTGGTGTTGCTGGCCTACATCCACGTGGCCTACGCCTCACTCCTACCAGGTGTTCCAGCACAGACAGCTCCCGCTCGCGGATTGCCATGCCTCAGTCAAGGATACCGACCATTTCACCTAGTCATCTATCCAGAACATTAGCAATCTGCTGTTGAGCATTTGCCAATGCCTGGATGTTGTAATTTAGGGCATGGATAGCAGCCCTCTGCAGCCTCTGCCCTTCACAGTTCTGCCATTCAGCACATGACTGTGCCGCCATTACAGTCAGGAACATGCGTCTGGTGATACCAGCTGCTGCGCTCTGTCCTGCAGGTGCATGTCTGCCAGAGGTCCTCCTACGAGTAGCACCGGCCACATGCCTGTGTGGCACATCTGCAGTCATTACACTGACACCATGGTGTGTAGACACACCTTCCACGCCAACAGACGCTGACTGTCCTTCCTCTATGGCCACCGGTGATGCGGTATGTGTTGGCAGCAGAACTGTGTGCGGGGAAGAGGGGGACATAGCTGGGATGGTAACCATTGGCACAGATTCAGCCCCTGACAAACCTGCCTGTACCTCATGCATATGTTCATCATCGCTAGTATCTGTGGGGACACTAACATCAGATGGACCGCAGGAGGGTAACGCACCTACATCACCTGTGAATGCAAAGAAATACTGTAAAGTACAATAGACACAGACACACATACACACAGACACACACAGACACACACACACAGACACACACACAGACACACACACACACAGACACACCATGCATGTGATTTGTCAGATGGCATGCAGCATGCCTGCGATAGAGCAGAGGGCATGCAGCTCAGACATTAATAGTGTTAGTAAGCATACCTCCCTGGGGTGCACACTACAGCAAGCAGGTGTCATATCAGTAGCCATGCAGTTCACACAATCATGGTAGTATGCATGCATCTCCGTGATACACCATGTGGGCCAGAACAGGATAACAGTACATGTCTGACGTGACCTTGACATGTAATTTGCTGACATGTGCATTAACATGCGTACATGTTTGACACAATGGTGTCCTGATGCATGTACAGCATCATAATGGGCTTCACATTGCAGTGTTGTGTGTATGCCCTACAGATAGAATGCATGTTTAGCAAATGTGCATGAGCACGGGTGGGTAGTGTGAGCCGTCTACATTGCTATACAGTGTGAAGTACAGACACTGTGCCACTGTATGGCAACATGAGGCATGTATGTTGCTGTAGAATGCATAATGTGTACACATTGCATAGCCATAACTGCAACACAGTCATGATGTTCGACAGATCGTATATGGTAGACTTCAGTGACACCTCCAGTAGCTGTCACAGGCTTTTAGGTTGTCCACTGTACCACATCAACTGTATAATCAGTCAACTAAGGCTATAATTGGACCATGTGTGGACAAAGTTCAACAGGGTGTATACACATCCCATGTACTGTGTGGCTAAATGTCTCTGGCCATCCCCATGGCCATGTGTGCACATGCGGTGGCCAATTGTGTGTGATGGGTATCGTCTCCACATGTCTGTGTGGTCCCATATGATATACACCCATACACATCAGATATGTCACATTCCACAGGTCTATGCAGACAACGGGTTGTATGTTTGGTATGTGGGATATAGGTCATGTAATAGTGTGACAATATTACAGACAGGACACTACATGTCTGGGACATGTCAGGTGGCACATCACAGTGTGTGCACCCGATGCAGGGGCATATGACACAATGGTGACACTTGTGGACTGCCCATATCACAGCTCTCTGTGTGGTACTGTGTGCATACCACACATATTGTTCCAATGCATACTACATATGCCTCCATTGTAGAACACCTCCACCGTTGTATGCACAGCTGACCACACATGTCGCAATGACAAGTACTGTGGTTTCATGTCTGTGTATCATTACGTTTGCATATATTGCACATGAGTGGCGTGTCTGAATGCATGGTGGTGCGACCTGCATATCGTGACTGAACAAACATCAGGTGTGCAAGTGTTAACTGGCCACATGGCAAATAGATGTACACTGTAACATGCCTGATACTGATGACAGTCTCACCTGCAATGGACCCATGTCTGTGCGGCACGCCAGAGGTACCTGTATAGGGGTGACACACCGGTATGAACATTATCCATGACTGTATGACAGCCACAGGTTGCACTGTGCATGTGCACACATTCACCTGTGTAATAGCATATAGTATGCACATGTGGGCATACACAACGTAGCATACTGTACTATGCAGCATGTGTGTCCACATACCTGTCATATGTTGTTACTTTACATTATGTACACTGACACATGCAACTACATGGGATATAATAGCCATATGTGCATTACTGACTTACCAGGCAACTCCAGGCTCATAGGTTGGGAGACACCCACCTCCACGATGGCAGCTAGTGTTTCTGGATGCTGTTCCCTGGGTGTCCCCAGACTGACCAGTAGCTCCTCGGTGTGTGTGAGTGGGGGCTGGGTTGGTGGCCCACCACCTGTTCCACCTTGTTCCCTGGCGATTGCACTGGCATGCTGTTTTGCATGTCGTATCAGGTCCGTGCAGTGTCTGCGCACCTGCTGGTAGGTGCGGTTACGGCCACCCACATCGTTCACCTTCCTGCGTAGATCCTGCCACAGGTCATACCGCTGCTGGGCATGCTGTGGCACATGGCTGAACAACAGTTCATAGTTGTCATGGAGCTGTGGGATGAGGACATCATCCTCCTGGCGGGTGTATGCTGGGAGGCGTGTACGGGGCATTATCTGTAAAACATAATGATGGTGACAGGTCACAGTTTCAGCGATGTACAGAGATACTGCTGCACATACATTTTTATGACATCTACTGCATCTGCACAGTTATCTTTGCAAAGTACCATGACACTGACATGGCTGACGTGTTTGTGTCACACATGTCACACCCATTATGCATTGGATATCATCACCATATATGTGTGTAGTCTCATTACGGTGTTCATACTCCATGTAAATGCTGTCTTGCTGTGGGCATGTCTATTTGCCTGCACTTGTGTTCTTACATATCTGCACATGCCTCGATGTGTCCACGGTACTACTGTTGACCTGGATGCTGTGTATATGTCACATATCAACACAGACACAGCCGGAATGGACTTGAGCAGTGACAATGCACACATACGCATGGACACCTGTACATGCATGTGTTTTGCCATATACATCTACACAGCACTGTACAACTGTTCAACATCCTGACACGGATCGCCTGTATTACACATGTGATAGACATGGGACAATGGATAGTCAGACGACATTCGCAGGGATGGTCATCAACCATAGCATGTGCGGGCATGGTTTCCACGCTGTTACAGATGGCTATTGTGCCACCGCAAGCTGCATCAGTGCCACATTACTGATCCAGTCAATTGATAGTACATCTACCATGCGGCCATCACACCATGTATGACTGGGATGACATCTGCAGCTTTGATGGACAGGGTTGCATGGTATGGCGGGAGTATGTCACATATATGGCACAGGGATCTGTCCAGCCTGTGGCGATCCTAGTATTAGGATGGTGGCTGTCCACGACATATGTCATATAGATCAGGATATGGACATGTAGCATGTCCATCATCATGGTGTAGCAAATGTCCTTCTGCAAGGTAGACGGCATGCTGCATAGTGGAGGTGTGGATTGTGAAGGCTGTTATCGCACACCCATGCATAGCCATTACCCCTTACAGGTGGTATGTGATCCAATATTGGTCACCACAGTGCTGTATATGCCTGGCCAGTGATCTCCGTGCTCATGGATGGCACCCTGACATGACATGGGTACCTCAGATGACTACCTAAGGGGCCTGGAGACGTCACCATGTCGGGGGTGCACTGCACAGCACCATCCCTTAAACAGTGTCCATAATGTTGACCACAGCCTAGGTAGCAGTTTATGGGTACAGGGATGTTCACCTAGCGGTGACACTGCTGGTATCATCCATCAGACTGTGCACATATGTGACACACCTCACACACACAGCCCATTCTGTATGTTGTGCACAACACTGACACAGCTAAACTGATAGGTCATGGCCATTCACAGCCTTACATGCCTAACATTTGTCTGTGTGGTATGGACTACAATGAGGGTGGGGTACAACACATTAACCCTGTTCTACTGTATCTGGCACAGATGAGCTGTGCACATGTCACTCTTGCACCTTTTGTAGTTGTGGGTCTGTCAACAGGCCACTGGTGGAACACACTTGTGACATGCAAAGGTATTTGTAATCAAATATCCGTGCTATCTTGTACATCTGTACTGCTAACATCTATAGTGCTAATGGTTCATGGACATGCACGCCATACTCAGCAGGGTTATAGTGCGGTGCCACCCTAAATGACTGTCATCACCTCTTGTGGGTTGATATTATCCAACACCCTATCTGTATTGTATGGTCATGCTAGGCACTTGTTCAGAACATGTGAGCATGTCATGAGCTACTGATTACTATAGTGCCCATTCCACACCATTTCCCACAGGTACACTGGCTGTCCTACACTTCCCAGCCTGCTTAAGGTACGACAGCTGTTGTACACACGTAACACACATATGCTGTGGGACATGGTTGTATATTCAGGCATGTCCAACTGTCACATACCAGTGCTACTGCCTGTCTATATGAGGGATATGTCGTACATGTGGCAATAGAACAATTGTCTCATGTACACATTCAATGCTCATTTCCCAACATACGGCACTACAGCCTGTGGGGGATGCACGTCTGCAGCCGTGCTGGGCCCATAGCTCTCGGGTGTACCTCATTACGGGGAACGTACCTCATTTGGGGTTCTAAAAGGTACATGTTCCTCAAGGTTCCACATTGGAAGGGTACGTCACACATTCATTGTTGTACATAGTTTACCTGCTAGCCATGGCTAGATAGATGAGAATCATATTAATTCATTGGAATATCTGTTTTATACGTAAGACCAACCTATTTTAGCCATCATATGCCCTTCCTAGTTGACGCTGTTAGTAAGCCAGTTGTAAGTGTTCCACGTTTTGCCCATTTGTCACACTGTATGAGGGTAATGTTCCTCATTTTGGGGACAGGAGGCTGACAGCTATGGCTGGGGGTACTGCTGTCGCCATCCCTGACTGCACCTGACAGTCATTTGGGTATGTGTAACATTCGCAACACACCCCACCCATCACATAGTCTCACATAATCTACACCACTGGCCACACCTATGAGGACAACCTGTGCAGTACGTCTCCATACTCACTGTTGGCACCAGAGGTAGCCCCCATCATGGAAGACAACATCACCAGCTTATAGCCCACAGACTCATGTGAGCCCACCACATACAGCCAATAGTGTGTTATAACATTCACAACACACCAGTCATAGCTGACTCTGTAGGGTGTCACACTGCAGTTCCACACAGCAGGCTACACAAGGCATTAGTCGCTTACATCTTGCTGTCGGGTAACTGCTTCTGCAACATAACCTATGCACCCATGCCACACCTCACCAGGTACGATATGTCTGCCATTCGCCATGTTAGTGTGACTGCCGTGTGATGCCACTTCACAGACTATGTGTGCAGGGACATGCAATAGCTCACCAGTCTTATAGCCCTAAGGGTGTGGGCCTATCCCTGGGGAGCATTTTGCATTCGTCCAGACATGATACCACTGTACAGTGACCAACTGTGTCACTGCAACAGTTGCCTATGCTCCTATTGTCATTCCACAGGCATGTGGTATCTGTCCGCTATGACTGTCCTGGTCAAACACAATGCTGTGGCACAGATGACTTGCACCTGTCGGCCCTGGGAGTACAGCTCACATGCTAGGCTCTTGCTGCTTCTATACTGCCCGTCCTGCACAGTTTCCAATAACTGTCACTGGCAGGGTGGTAACTGGCATGCGCGACATAGGGTCATGTGACACATTGCTTGCATCTTCCCCTGTGACGCACGTAGGCAAGGCACACCTTATAATGCACCACTCCAACATCTCTGCAGTGACTGGGACCTGCCTGTAGGCTCTGCGGAGCACACCTGCAATGACAGGTTATAGACGGACCATACCTTCCAGGCACATACCTGGACCGGCACACCCACAGCTGAGGGGTTCCCATATCCCACTATGTTTTGCACACATCCTGGCAAGTTGCTTAGCACAATGCATCAGAGGTGCTCCATGTGCAACTAACTGTGTCCGGGACCGCTATACACATTGTAACAAGCAACAGAGTCAACATCATACCCCACGGGTAACATACCTTCTATGGTGGTATAGTGGACAGTGGGCCTCAGCTACTACTGATGTGTGACTGACACTACCCCACACTTCACTGGGATAGCCACTCATGTGCCGACACATCCATGAGTCATACCCTCCACTCTGCTGGATCAACACATACATACCACCTCCAAGACCTACATTACCCTTGGCATGAACACTACCACCATGTGACTGGTGTTACACACCTGGGGTTATCCCCTCATTGGTGGATTCCGAACATATGCTAATCTACCATGTTAGCCACATCCCGGAAACACACCCATCACAGCATACACAGTACATGTGTACTACTACACCTACTACAGACGTCTGCTGACAGTGGTTGTTAACATCATGACACCCGTGCAGATGGACAATGCACATACAAATGCTGACACATACCCCAGTGCACTTAATTAGCATGTACACAACTGCATGGATCATGCTATTCCACACACAGCCATGATGGTACACACCAGATAACAGACGCCACTCTGGTGATCATGTTCCACGGACATATGATGTACAACAACAGGTGTAGGCTGTTGCACAGTGGTGTACATTCCCATGTGTGGGGTGGCTCACTGGTCAGCCGTGGTGGGGCCACAGGGTCTCTCATCACATACTCCAAGACTAGCTACGTGAACATGACTGCCACACATTCCGGGGTGTACCACCAGGCGTTATGGTGGTATGTCAGTATTCGATGGCAACACCCACATCTGCTGTCACATACAACAGTCACTCAAGAACATTGCAGACCCAGGTATTGTTGGCAACATGCTGGAGGATAGATTCAATGCTGACAGTACACCCTCTCACTCACTACAGGGCCGCAATCCATACATGAACATTGTGGTGTCCCTGTAGTCACACCTACACAGTACTGACCTACACTCTATGTGTCCTGGGACACTGGCCCCATGTCGCCTTCCAATGTCCCAGGCTGTGATGTCCACCAACCTCCGAATTACATGTCTCACCATTAGGCCACCATATTCAGTAATAGCCTTGTTTCAAACATTGTAGACCCTGAATGGCACACAGCAGCATTTATCACACTACACACAGGTGGCACCGCATTACACGAGTGGGACTATAGTCCTACACACCTGACTGGACTGTTCTGCGTGGCTATGGGGCACATCATCAAGGACGTCATTCTCAGAGACATTGTTGGTCTCCCGTCCTCTGCTGCCACCCGGGTTGGGCTTGTTAAGGCCAGAGCATGGCCCCTACACATGGTGGACTCCTTTCATACAGTTACCAGGGTGGCTGCTGATGGTACGGGAGTCCACACATCCTACATTGTCCTCTCATTGCCTTTCAGCACCATTCCCCATTCTGGTATTGACAACATACACATCCACCTGCACATCGTACCCTGTGTCTCAAGATGTTATGCTATGTGGCTCATGGACAGGACACACAGTGAGGCCAGCATACCATAGTACCTACTACATGTCAGGTACTTTGGCATACCACGGTCCTCAGTCATAGGGCCCTTCATGTTAAGTATATGCTTCCCTGTGGAACAGGCTGGCACAGGGTACTTTCCCTGCCTAGCGTTAGAACCCCTACATACCAAGCACCATGATTGCTCCACCAGCTGATACTGACTCCAACCATATGGATGTCGCTGTGACAGATACATAATATGACTATCATGGCATCAAGCTGCATGACACAAGGTGCATGCACATCACCTTTGCATTACACCATTCACCCACTGACTATCACATGGATGGTGGTCCCCTACATACATATCACATTGTACATGTTTGCAGTACACACATATGTCATACCCACTCCTGTGGATACCGTGTTGCCACTGTGGCATGGATATCCTCCTACGTGGCCACACCTTTCTGTACTGGGTGTGTAACTGGTACATAGGCACCCATTGTACCTCTGAACACCAGACATCTACACACATTCAAGGGTACACCACCCCATTTAGGGTGTACCTTACACAACAGCTACAGCTTTACATGCCACAACATTAACACGCCATGACATTTACTGAGCTCCGACAGTTTCAATATGCGGCTGCACTACGGACACCACATCTGTACACATTTGCATACTACATACTCAGGGGTGACCTCTGCTGATCATACAGGGCCCATGTCTACAACATTATTGATGGATATACTCCTCATACGCAACATAAGCAGAGGCCACTGTGAGCAACATGCTCATGGATATGTGCACACACGCCACAATGAGTGGGATGTGCTTCTGGGTTACATTCCCAAACCGGACACTCACCATGCTGTGGAACATATGTCCTGTGTACATCACGCAGGGACACTCAGTAGCACTGTTCATGTGATACCTCCCTTGGTGGTTGGGAGACACATGTAGGCCTGGAATCACTGCAGTGGCTGTACTGTGCAGTGGTGCAGGTGACACCTGGCTCTGCTCTTCACAGGGCACTACCCTGGAGAGGTGCCACTAGTGTGAACACTGTAGTTGTGCTTACACATGGACTTGACATACTGCATAGTACCCCACTATGCACCTGTGCAGCTATTACTTGTCCTTTGTGCAAGGTTACTTGGTAGCCCTTCCATTTAGATTAGCTATCATGCTATTACTATGTCCCATACCTACAGGCCATATGTATCCTGTTATTGCACATACCAATAGACGATACCTGTGGTATGCATGATATGCCTGTTATGCTGTGTAGAATATCTGTCATATCTACCTATAATACTACACATTATACATATTTCACATAGTATCCCATAATGCAAAGCATACTTGCTCAGTGGGACCACCTTACATATGTCACTAACGTTATTCACCCATACACATGCGTGCTGTGACAGTAGATCAACATATACTATCCCTTGCTATGGCACGTCCTTGTTGGACATACCCTACCACTGATGGCGGGTTGTATGGCATTGTTCTGTTTAATGGCCTCATGTAGCATCCCTTCTGGTGTCTGTGCTATGTACCTTGTGTCCCACTGCTGGACGCACAGATTCTACAAGCGTTAGTATGCTCAGCAAGACATCACTACATAAATACCTTTCCCCACTTTATGCATTGCGGACACGTTTAATTAATGCAAACCAGGCTATACATACAGTAAAACTAATTAATACAGATCATGCTATACATAACCTTACATATTGGGCATTCTACATACCTTGATGTCATTACGGCATTTCGTTTCTATCTCTCTCACAGTGTTTCAACTGTTTTTCGGTATGAGCATACGGTTTGAATGTTTGGCAAGTCACCCTTATATACGTCGATACCTGAAACATGTGGATTCTTCACGCCAATTGGTGTTCCTGAGTGACTAATTACTTGCATATCAGCTGTGCAGCTACTCCATTCGCCAATTACGCGGCGACAGTGGGGTATAATTGGATTCTCCACTTGGGCGTTGCCTATTTGCCCTACCTTCGGGGAGACGGTCTATATTGTGTTTTGTTATGAGTAACTGCAACTGCTATGCATGGAGACAAGTATAGCTTGGATTCATGTCCCCCATGGATTGTGTGTGACAGGTAGAGTATTTGGTTCAACATGTGGATGTACCTGTCATCCCGACGTCTGCTAACGGAGTATTGCAATCAATACCTGTAACATGGCTGTTTGTTCCATTATACAACGTCTGCAATTTTGCATGTCGCCTTTAATTGTGTCTCTCACACGGTATGTTGAGGGTTCTGCAGATGTAATTGACTGACTGGATGTTTGTGCTGCTATTACAGTTTGTATTGCTTTAGTTCCTAGTGTGGGGGGATGTCGGTGGTTGTACATAACATATATGGTTTGTGGGCCTTGCATTTCTACATAATCCGTATATATGTGTGTGGGCTCCATCCCTGATTAGAGAGCTAACAGTTAGTAGACTTATGTTACGGGATTGTACGTTGGGCCGTTGTTAATTGGTTTCTATATCGTCTGCAGGTGAGCTTGCTACCTGTATACCTCCGTAATTGCAGCGATATATCAGGGGATATGTGTAGGTGACAGCTATCCCTTGTATTTCTGTCCCAGATATTTGCAGTCATTGTGGTTGTGTTGTTAAATGAGCCTGTTTGCCATTGGTTTCCACCTTATCATATGGTAATTGTTGGACACTTGCAGGACACAAAGCGGTGTTTACAGGCCAACACGTAGCCATGGTCAGTACACAGGTAGCACATACTTTTATCCTCACTACATACCTGTTGTTGTGTGACTTTGGATACTTATCATATTGCATGTAACATTTAAGTTTCTTACATACAGGCATAACTATTAAATACGACTGTTACATTATATATGGGACATATTTATGTCCTACCATCTCGGACATTTGCCCTTTGTACTGTTTTATGTCAGGACACACCTGCCCAGGGTGGGGATGTGCCCTCCTACTGTGGTACAGGTAGTAACCATACGCCTACATCTAGCTATACCCACACCTACCATACTGGTCTGCCTCTGACTTGGCACCAACATACACATGTTGCGGACACACACACACATTACAGTCACACAGAAACGCACACGGCACCCTCGACGCACACTTACACAGACTACGGCACTCACAGACACAGTTGAACACAGTACCTACGTGGACCGCGACACCGTCATCGGTGACTAACCGTCCCTTCATATCATCATACTATTACTCGCGGATGTACTGTTCCGGTACTGTGTTCTATCGGTCTTTCAGCCTCGTGGTTACGCATGTCGGTATGTTACACATTCCATGGTTGGCGGTATCCTATTAATTTGTACCTCCATGATGTTATGAATGTCGTTGGACTATCTATCATATTTGCAGATATCGCTGAATCCATCTATATCACCATATATCCCTCTATTGCCCTTTCTATCTGTATTATATATATGCATATGTGTACATATATATATATATCTATATATATATATATCTATATATATATATCAATACATACATATATATATATATATTTATCTATATACATATATATATATATATATATATATATATATATATATATATATATATCTGGCGGGGAACGTGACAGGCACACAGCACCACCATATGCTGTAAGACTCATGTACTGTTCAGGTGTTGGCATTCCATGTTGCACTGGCTGTTGTGTTTACAATGTTTGAGGGCTGCCTATGTAGGAGTCACACATTGGGCCACCTATACATTACAATTTACAGGTGGTCATGTTTGTGTGCCATCCATTTTACTGTGTGTGCAGGTGGAGAGGTGTCAGTCCATAGGGGCCTACACGGTCAGAGTATGTGCTATACGTTCCCTCTTTGCCAAGGCGTAGGCATATTAGGCACACCTCCGTCTGCCTACTGGGGCTGGCACAGTGTGTTCATGGTCTGAATCCCTCTGTGCCTGCACTGGCCTTGGCAATTGCGGTGGGCTGTGAGGGCCTTCACCATTTTGTCCCTGCTGCAGCTGCTTCCGCAGGATCATATTATGTAGCATGACACATACTATGATGATGTGGGCACACGTGCCTGGAGAGTACTGAAAGGCTCCACCAGATGTATCCAAGCACCGGAACCGTGATTTCAGCATCCTGAACACACGCTCTATGATGATTCTGGTTTGTGCGTGTGCCTCATTATGGCGTTCTTGCATGGGTGTGTGTGCGTTTCTGATGGGAGTCATCATCCACGGCTCCAGTGCAAAGCCAGCATCCCCCACGAGATGGCCATGTGGGATGTCCCCCATGACAAATACCTGATACAGCTGTGAGGCATGCCAGATATGGGAGTCATGGTAGCTTCCAGGGCTGCCAGCACACACATCCATGATAATGCCCTGGGCATTGCACATGACCTGGCAGTTGATGGAGTGGAATCCCTTGCGATTTATGTAGCGCATACCCTGCTCACCAGGTGGTGACTTGATTTGTATGTGCGTGCAGTCTATCGCACCCAGTACCTCTTGGTATTGTGCCACATGGTGGAAGTGACGCATATTGCTGGCCAACTCCTCCTGAGTTCTGGGGAAGTATATCTGCTCATTAGCATGTGGTAACATGGCATCCAGGAACTGGTGTAGTACCCTGGATGCTGATGCCTGTGAGATACCCATTATATCTCCAGATGGCCTTTGAAAGGTACCTGTGGCCAGTATTCGCAGGCTTACACATACCTTCGTGTCCACTGGTATGGGTTCCCCTCTGTTGTTTCTGGTTCTCAGGCGTGGCCGGCACAGCTCCACTATTTGCTGTAAGATGTCCCTGTCCACCCTGTAATGCTCTACTATCTCCAGGTCATGTAGCCCCTGGTATGTTACCCTTGGTCTGAACACTCTCCTTCTCCTCTGAGGCCTGCGGTGGTTGTCGGCATCATCCTCAACAACACCATCGGTCTCTAACACATGCTGATGGATTACAGCTATGGCAGCTCCCAACATGTACATTTTAAAAGTTCCCCGTGTGTTTACACCTATGGTGCGGTGTTTGGGAATACACAGGTGTGTGTTGGGTGCTTACACACTTTATACTATTGTGCTGTGAACACCGATGATGTCATAGGGTGTGTATGTACGTTCGTAGCTACAGGTTAAGTTATGTGTTTTACTGCCAGAACTACTATTGTGGTGCCTTTGGTGTTGAATTACATTTGCCTGCCATGGATTACCTCTTGACCTTCCCTTTACATTTCTGCTCGTTGCACCTACCATTTTCTGGTGTGCATCCTTTCTTGGACCTGGCGTATCTTGCGTTATGTGTACTACTGCCGGTCTGCTGTCGGTTTGCTTTGCTCTGCTGTGTCAGGTCTCCTATCTTTGCATTCCAATACCTCCCCTCCTTTCTTTGCATTCACATGCCTCCCCTATCCTGTTTTGCAGGTTTCTGCAAGCGGACTTGTCAGCTGCCGTCGATTGGCCTTCGTGGGTTGATTGGTGTTGATTGCTCATTAGTACTCCAATTACCCTACTTCTGCATTTCCTTTTCTTCCCCTGACCTTCCTGTTTCTGCTATTGTTTGCGGCACATGCGTCCGATTACTGGGTTTAGGGCACCTTTTCATCCTCGTACACATGCGCTTTTGGCCACCATGTGTGCTCTCAGCTAAACGATTCCTCCCCACCCCTATCCTGCAGCTTTGCTTAGCAACGGACAGGCCAGATTTGCAATGCTCCAATGTGCTTAGTGCTACAGTGGCACACCCCTCTGCTGATGTCATGTATCTCCTCTGAGCCACTCCTCGGTGTTATACCGCTGCGCCGTATGGTACAACCTTCCTCCAGTGGGACATTTGCGATTCAGTATTATCTGCCTCATTTGCATGGCATTGACTACTAATTCATAGTTACCACGCCGAACACTATCGCAAGCCCTTAGCAACCCTTGCACCTTGGTTGTGGTGTTCCATGCCTACCATTGTGTGTTATGCTGTAAACCTGCTTTCTATTACGTTGAGATTTTATGACATTTTTATATTATTTCTTTAAGTTACAGCTTCCGCACACATGCCTTGCGGTTCTGCTGTGCGTTACTGTGGACATGACATTAAATGTTGTTATTTACGTGTTATGCATCTTTTCTTATGCCACTGGCTGTGTATTTCGCTATTGGCATATGTTCACGTTGTGATACCTGGGTCTTGCCCTCTTCCATAGCTCCGATGTTATGTTTGGGAAAATGTAAACCGTGTTTTTTGGTTTACATTTCCGTGGGCTTACGCTACGCCTGCACCACTTCATGAATCGCTATATGCCTTCATTTGCATGGTGCAACACTGCACATGGGGTGATTTGCATACCTACGCCGGGGGCTGCGCAGATCTGGCGTACGCCGGTAGTGCACGTGGAATTGGATCGTACCTGAATCGCTCGGCGGCCATATTTGGCATATAACGCCTACACTATGCGTGCGCCTGGTGCAAGCTTCATGAATCCCGGGGTATGTCTGTTAACTTTTACATATAAAAGCAGTATTAAAAGTCTGATGTTTTATTAAATGAGGTAGTAAATAATATTTATCAATCAGGGTAGTGTAGCAGGTCCAAAATTGAGGTGTAAGACCAGAAAATATGTGAAACCCCCATATAAATACGCAAGAATAAATGTAAATGAAAGCACATGGGGGGGTGTTATAGAAGGTAAACAAAATTATAATATGTCAGTAATGATGAATGAATCCCATACACTTGATAGTCTTATAAAATGAAGCTAACTAGTGGTCAGCTCTGCTTAGCTGGTGTAAGCATTGCTTAAATATAAATGCTAAATGCTGAGTAGCCAAGCTAAGCGGATTTGTGCATTGATAAGCAGTGCTCAACATCTAACCCTGTAAGCACTGCCAACCTTAGCTAAGCAGGTTTGCCCCTCACTTAGCTTAGCTCAGCATATTCAAAAATGGTTTAATGATGGCAAAGGGTGGGAAATCAGCCCTATTTAAACCTTGCAGTTGGGAATACAGCCCATAACCAGTTGCAGCTTTTCACTGCAGGCACTATGGCTGGAATTGGTGAGGGATCACACTTTTGGGTGCAGCGCTGGGGCATTCAGGAGTCCAGGGTCATGGTTGGACTCCTAGTGAAAGACCATGAGGAAAGACTGCTGCAGGGCCAGTACCAGGGCTCCCAATACAAAGTGGAGGCCTGGGACCATCTCACACATGATCTCACCAGTGCCACTGGCATCCCTTGGACTGGTAAGCAGGTCCAGCACCATTTCTCTGACCTGAAGCATAGGAAGAGGGAGCTCTTGGTTCAGTGGGTCTAAGATGCATGGGCAGGGAATGTTCCAGATGTGTGTAAGTATCAGTATCAATTAGTGCTTGCCAAAGTCCAGCCTGTGTATGTGATGGATACATATGCATAAATGTTTCTCTATCTCCTGTAGAGCAGCAGTTGACATGGCCATGAATGTTGACGCCCATGTCAGCAGGCAGATAAGGCTGCATCTTGAGGCTTGTGAGTACAAATCTAGCTTGTAGTATTCGGGGGAAAATAAACAGAAAGGAGTAGAATGTCACCTGTCAGTATTTAAAAATGTGCATTGTTTGTACTGAATAAATGAGACATTAGCAGAGTAATAGTGATGTGCACTGTATATATCAATACAAGCGTCAGTACCTGTCAATAAAACTCAAAACTCCAGACTGGTTGCGTTTTCTTTGATATGTAGTAGTATGAAACTAAATGTGTATAGGCTCTGCACAGCATCTATGGCACTGAAAGCATTAAATAATTGAGGCTCCTCTGACAAAGACTGTGGAGCTGTAAAACAGGAGATTAACTATATAAAATGTTCCATGCACCAAGATCTGATACCTGAATAGTAATGTTGTGTTAACCGTTGTTTCCCAGACTGTACTATGTCAAAGTATGAATACACAGTATAAGAACTATTTGCCATGCAAGAATGTCAGAATTACAAGGTCAGATTGTAAAACCAAGAGAGTATTAGGCAGAAAACAGTCAAACAGGATGCATCAGTTCCTCAATAGCTCATTATGATGAAACACAAACTTGTATCTTTTTGCACAAATAGGCACAGATTGAATCCTGGGAGTGGTAGTAAGCTGTATGCATAATCTCACACAGGAATATGTGAATATGTGTAAAACAGTCAGATAGTGTTAAGAGAAGTTTCCTCCACAGGTCTGCCAGGTAAGAAAAGGTATATATTAGCTGTAAGATGGCTGTACTTATACACTGTGTACAACACCCACTGCCCAACCCCAAGGCTGCAAATGACAGCAAGATAAGTACATACACCAAGAAGTCTCCTCCGATAAATGTCTCTCAAGTGTCATGCTGTCACAGCTAGTGGTCACTACTGCCAACACCTAGGGTGACCAATAGAAATCAAAGCAGAGTATGGCAGTAGCACATACGCAGACACACACACACACACACACACACACACACACACACACACACACACACACACACACACACGTACATACACACACACACACACACACACACACACACACACACACACACACAGTATGAGTGCACATATGTAACCCTGATTATGTGAATATGGGTAGAAACAGTCAGATAGTGTTAACACATATTTCCTCCACAGGTCTGCCAGGTAAGGCAATGTTCACATCAGCCATAGAAAGGTATTATTAATACACTGTGTACAGACATACCACTGCCCAACCCAAGGCCATAGGTAGATGTAAAGTGAGGTCATACCTGGAGAGTAATGAGTAAAGCAATGATCATTACAGTTGTGAGCAATTGAAGCCTATACAGTTGTTAATTGATATCACTCTCTCTCCCCCACCCTATCTGCACCAATAATCTATACACATATATCAATGGGTATGTTTTTCACCAAACCTACTGTTCGGACATGTGTCCTATTGTTCTACAAATATTTAAATATTTGATTATTAATGTTCCCTGTTCAAATACTATCATTGGTGGCCTGTTGCTATCAATGTAACCTGCATGCTGTTATGACGTCCACTGTGGTTCCATATATGCATGTGTTCTCTTTGCTGTGCAACTGTTTCAAATCTGTTTTATGGGGTCAATTGGAACACCCATGCATGCTGTTATAACTAATCTTGGAATGTGTTGTTCATGACTAACCAACATATGTTGTAAAGCCTCAATACCATAGCACATATGGGAAAGTCGATCCCAGTAAATCCGCCTGTCCTGCCTCATCTGGCCATGGCACAGGGCCCCAGGATGTCTGTGACCCAACCTGGGACCTCCTCGTCTGCTGGTCCTGCACCACCTTCAGGTGGAACTGCCTCAGGGGACTGAGCCTGTCCACCCCTGGGAGCGGGTGCTGACAGGACACCATCACCTATAGTCAGGTCCTGGGTTTGGTGCATAGCGAGTTCCGAAAGGAGTTTGAAGATCAGCTACACCAGCTTGAGGGCCACATGGCACATCTTGAAGGTCAGCCTGCCCCTCCTGCTCAGCCCCCACCACAGCCACCTTTGAGGCTGTGAAGGTACAGTGTTGACTGCCCACGGGTGGGGACCTTAGTCCCACTTTATCTATTTGGGGGCTTGTGGGCATCCTTTTCCCAACCACCCTCCCCGTCCAAGGTGTTTACCCCCACATGTGTCATATACCGCCCCTGTCTGCTGTCTTGTCTGTCATGTCTGTCTTCCTACCCAACTTACCTCATCAATTATACCTACTATCCTTCCCCAACATCCCACTCTCACCTTAAAAAAAAGCCAATCTGTTCCCCCAAAAAATTACGCCCCATACATAGTTGTCCATTTTGCACATGTGTCCACTGGACACATGTAATCCAGTCCAGCTGGCTTGACAACACATTACTGATGTCCTCACCCTTCTCTCAGGGGTTTGAGTGTCCAAATTTACCTCCAAATTTTGTAGAAGTGCACAGCTGTTGCTGTAGAAGAAATGGACAGCTATGGTCATTCTCTACTCCCATCCTGCACATCTCTAGCTATCTCTCATATTGTTTTTCCCTCTGAGTGTCCCTTTTTTTCACCAGTGTCCTATCACCCCTTTTTTCTTTTCTTTTAAAGAAATTAGCATTGGGATAAGCAGGAGTAAGCAGCAGTAACCAAGTTTGTGCGATGCTAAGCGATGCCTACATAGCTTAAGCATCTGTATGGTTAACTGTGTGTTGGCATCGCTTAGCGTCATGCAAAACCGTGCAAACCCACTTACAACTGCTTAAAACTGCCTTAATCACCCTGTCTTAATCAGCCATTGTTCTGCCCAGCCACAAAATAATCAGCCCTGTTAAGTCTTAAACCCTGTACTGCATACACACTAGTTTAAGTAATGTACCAGTACACCAGCTAAGCTGTAGGAATGAATCTATGTTGCTTTTTCAAATATATCATTCAGTGTAGGTATTGAATGGTAGTGAAAAACACTGTGGAATCAGTAATTTTTCTATATATAAATATACTCATATAAGATATGTATGGTGAGATAAATATGAGAAAGTATATACAACTATATATATATATATATATATATATATATATATATATATATATATATATATATATAATATTTACATGTAAAATATATATATATATATATATATATATATATATATATATATATATATATATATTTTTTTTTTTTAAATGCAGTAACATGTAGTGGAGTCATACCTCAGCACCATACCTCTCAACCTCTTACTGCAAGAATTCTGGCCAATGGCTGTGGAAATGGAGGGACAATGGGACTAAACTAGGGACATAATGTAATTATTGCTCTTATAAATGTGGAATGTTGCTAGAGTTACAGGGTAAGTTTCAGGATACATGTTCTGAAGCATGTGAGTTCAGAAAATGAAATGTATGTGAATGCTTATTGACAGGAATCCTGACACCATTACACTGATGTACCAGAGAAATACAATTAAGGAATGTGTGGACCAGACCAGAAATATGAGCAATGAACCTGGACATTCTGACACAATCTGACCAGTTGAGAGGTATGCTCAGAACCCCTTGGTGCAACAAATTTGGACCATGCCTGACAAAGTGGAGGGTGGAAGCCATGAAAATAGGGACATATCCCAAATACTGGAGTAGATAAGCTGACACAGTTGCTGCAGGAACACCCTCTTTTCTGTTCTAACATATATTGACTGATATAGCACAAGTCCAAAACCCAATTACTTCCCACTAGTTATTGACTTAAATCCTCACATCATCCCACTGATGTGTCAGAAATACACAACAAATATGGGGGTCAGGCAACAGCACATCCCACAAATATCTGGACATAACATCACAGTGGGGAAACTACACTGAGCTGCTAGGCATGTCTCCAAGCACTGTCTAAACTACAGTCAGACTGACACAACAATAACCCAAATCTGCTATGGGGAATTACACATGTATTTGTAAAGGTATCAGGCACTGAAAAAACAGACAGCATTGTGAAAGTGCATACCCACAACCAAGTCCACCACTGTTACAGTCACATATTGGTAAGTCAAATGAACAGTACAGTATAAGGACTTTGTGAACACAACCATCAGCATGTTTGCCACTCACACACTACCCCTACATATACTGGTCCATTTCACAGTGTAGTATGATGCCTGACCATGGTACGGCACATCTCACTCCTCTGCAACAAACGCATACAGTTGATAGAGCACCAGAAATTTGGCAGCATGCTAAGTCAGATAGAAAAGGAACCATAACACTTAAATCTACCCTTCTCCCTACACAGGCCAAATAACATATTTACAATACACTCCTATACAATCCTGACAGTCTGTCAACAATCGCCAGAAATACACAGACATCCCAACTGTACAGAGTCCCACAGAATGTCCAGGCTTTGTCCTCATATATAAGGTCTCTTACACATAACATGGCTGGCATTCTGATACATCACTGGGATGATATCAGGAATGAAGTCACTAAATAATGATATACCATACCTATCCAACTCTTACTGCATGACATCTGGACAAAGCCGGACATACTTGGGGGACAGAGGCCCAAACACAAGGGCACCACTGACTTATTGCTATTATATACTGAGAAAGTTACTG